>NC_064808.1:18553595-18734942 GCF_023721935.1 Panthera uncia | reverse complement strand
ATAAAATAAAATAAAATAAAATAAAATAAAATAAAATAAAATAAAATGTATCTCTGAAGTCCTGCTTAACACTGCAAGATTAAAGGGGTTAGCACAATCCTAAGCAGCCAGGAATCGCTATCTTTGGAAAAAGATACCGGTTGGTTTCCAATGGTCTCCAGTGATTTATCTCTTGGCAACAATGGAACCAACAAAAGGAGCAAATTTCCATTCCTGACTTGTAAGGCTCAGGTGAAAAATCTATTAATAGGTATGAAAGGCCAGATGGACTGGCCAAGGCCTGGAGCACAAAGGTTAGTTTTCAAGAACCATCTGGGGCTTGTACCTATGCCTTAGTGAAAAAGCAGTGAGAGCCCAGAACACAACACAGTCAATTAGGAAGGCAGTAGCTGGAGGCCTGCTGGTCTGCCAGCCTTTCACTGGTATAGAAAAATGATGGTTTGGAGAAAGGAAAAGTCTATCAATTATTTTCTTCTTTCTTTTTTAATTTTCAAAAACTGGATACATTTAGTAGCTACGAGAGTAAGCAGAGACATTAGGACTCGTCCAGTTTCACAGTCACACTTCCCAGTTTCACAAAAGTTTCTGGAACACTCTTTTCATCTGACAGGTTGTTCCCATGGTAGGGTGGGAGAGGCCTGGCTCGGGCATACACTGTAAAAACATGCAAACTACTCCTCAGACTTTACCCGAAACCCTCACAATTTGGTTCCTATTGATATTATCTACCTTCCTGAAGAGTCATGATAAACTTTCAGATTCTATTAAGTTTCTGTTGTAAAATTAATACCTCAGTTATCATCATAATGGGGCAGAACGGTTTTAAATGTCATTTCTTTACTAATGAGTCACTGGATTTCAGACGGATTACTTAACCATTCTGAACTGCAGTTTCTTCATGTTAAATGGTAATAATAATCATTTTTTTCATGTTAAAAATGATTAAAGAAAGAAAGAATTTATGCAAGAAAGTTATGTACTCACTGTTTGTATCCATTCATGTTGTCAACACGGGTTCACGGGGTACTAATGGCACACCAGTGAGAAGATACGTGGTACACGAGTTTATAATAAACAACTAAATTACAGCTGTTATTTTTTATGGAACAAAGGCAGAAATTTGGGAAACAGAAAAAAAAAAGATTTTTTTCTGGCCATGAATAACCCTACTGGCCATGTATAACCAATTTTAATATTTTTATATAATTCCTTGCTTTGATTCACTTGAACAATAATACCTCAGATAAGGCTAAAGCTAAAAAGGAATAAATCAACTATAAATGAGGGGCTTTCTATGTGAATAGGTCATAAACAATATTTAGAAAACACTTTTTGCTAATTTTATATATTTTAGGTGTATGCACATTGGTGTAGGGCCAAATTTTTAGATTACACAGATATTTCAATTTTGGAATAAATGAAGCAAAATATTATGATTTGAAGCAGACGGATCTCATGTTGAAACCAGGCTATGCCTCTAACTAGCTGTGTGATATTAGGAGAGTTTACTTGTCCTCTCTAAGGTTCAGGCTTTTCATCTTCAAATTTAGTTAAGATTCTATATATGATCTAGTTATTACCAGTGTCTAAAACAACATAAACTTTTTGCTATTTTATGAAATTAATAAATGTCGGCTCAAATTTTATGGTGAGCTTATGACAATTCTGTGGATAGAATTTTAAAGTATGTGCTTTGACCTAAACAGTCAATGAGAAAAATAAATGTATTTTAAATAACTTTATATTGAATCAAAATGACAGCATAGAACATATTAGATTCAGTTGCTACAGAAGTTTCTCACTCTCTCTTAAAACATACTTTCAGGTATAACTGAACTGAAACCAACCAGTAATCAAACGTTTTTTAAAATAACAAATGAGGGGCACCTGGGTGGCTAAGTCAGCTGAGCATCGGACTCTTGGTTTGGCTCAGGTCATGATCTCACAGTTGGTGATTTCAAACCCCATGTCAGGCTCTCTGCTGACAGTATAGAGCCTACTTGGGAATTTTTCTCTCCCTCTCTGTGCTCCTTGCCTGCTCAGTCTCTCTCTCAAAATAAATAAATAAAACTTAATCAAAAATAAAAAAATAAATGAGGATATGTCTGTAAATTTTTGATCATCCAAAAGATTCAAGTTATAGGAATGAGAGGTTGAATTTTTATGTTTAAAAATTGTTGTTTGGCTGGTTTTATTATGAAATGATGTAATTTTCAGGATTATTCCAACTTCTGTCATAGTCCTAAAATGATATATTTATTTGCTTTAAATCAAGTAGAGACTGGATGACAAGACTCGGGTAATCAAGGAAGCATGCTGAATGACCCATTTAAGGAACAATGTTCAGCCACAGAGAGAAGCAACCCATAACTGCAGGTGTCCTAGAATGAAACTCTTGCCTCCCTTCTTTTTCTCTTCCCTGAGACAGGCATAAAGATCATAAAATAGAGATAACAGTGTCAGAGATGATAATGACTACCTACTTCCTCTATCCAAATTTTCTTTCCTGCCATTCCTGAGAGATTTGCAATTTTTCAACCTATTAAAGAAGATCTGATGTGTGCTCAATGAGATATCAGGATATTTTAGACTTCTTCCAATTCTACATTCATAGGAATTCTAGAATCTTTAAAAGCCTGCATTGTCTCCTCTTTAGACCATGAAGCTGTCCCTGAGAAATCTAACCTTCACCTCCTAGAGCTACCATTGTGTTCCTAAAATATATTCAGTTTGGCAATTGATATTAAATCACTCTGATTTACTGACCTAACTCTCATCATCCCACCTAAAATGTTCATACATTAAGGATAAGGCGAAAACTTTTACATGTCTTCTGGGTCCCATGGTACCCAGCACTGAACAACTTTGATGAATTGACAGAAGAGTTAGGAGACTTCTCAAGGGTGGGAGGGCCAGGTTTGTGTGGCATAGGTGTATACAATATCAAGAGAGAAACTGGGCCATTCAATTTGCAATTCTTGTTAAAAAAAATAAAAACCCTCATGTTGACAATTTTAATGTCTTTTAGTAAGGCTATGCTAGAGAAAAATGATGTAACTCTCAAAGTGTGAACAATTTTCCAGACGAAAGGGCCACCAACTGAACCAAACTCCCATCCTTCTCCTCAGTTCTTACAAGTACTGCACAATCTCATAGACTTTTATTTGCCCATTAATTTTCAGGCTCTTTCCCAGTGAGCATTGAAGTCAAGTATTAAAAACTATGAAAGTGAGTTCCACAGCTAAAATTAATGCTTTACTTGAACTTACTAAAGAATTTAATTAAATACTCTACAAAACAAAAGAGGAAAAGCACTCCCCCAACTTACCGAGGATCCATGCATGAGTGGGCACACTTACAAGCACATTGCTGGAATCCTGCTTAAAAATGGGAATGACTTGAGGCATCTGGATGGCTCCCAAGGCTAAGCGTCCGACTCTTGGTTTCAGCTTAGGTCATGATCTCACGATTTCATGAGTTTGAGCCCCATATCGGGCTCTGTGCTGACAGTGTGGAGCCTGCTTGGGATTCTCTCTCCCTCTCTCTCTGCCTCTGCCCCCACTAATGCTTTCTCTGTCTCTCTCAAAATAAATAATAAACTTAAAAAATTAATTTTAAAAAATGGGAATGACTGGTCTTGGGGGGTCCTGAAAGCTCACATGTGTCTAAAGCAGGAAAAAGGTTAAAATGAAGAAATAAAGATTATAACACCCCTCTATATCCTGGTTTAGATCAGAGCCTTCATGAAAATGCCTATCTCATCACTACCTACTGAGACCACTAGGAACCAGACGATACTAGGGTCAGCAATGATATAGAAAAATTGCACCCATCATATGTTGCTGGTGGAAATGAAAAATGATGCCATTACACTGCATGGCAGTTTTTTTTTTTTAATGTAAATACAGAATTACCTAGTGACACAAGAATTCCACTCTCAGATATCTACCCGGGAGAAATAAAAAATATGTCTACACAAAGATCTATACACAAATGTTCCAGCAGTTCACAACAGCCAAAAAGGTGGGAAGAACCTGAATGTCCATCAACTGGTGAATGAATAAAGAAAATGTTTATCTACTCAGTGGAATGCTATTCAGCAATAAAAGAAATGGAAATACTGACACATACTAAAAAAAAGGCAAGACATTAAATAGCACATGTCATATGATCCACATATACAAAATGTCCAGAAAAGGCAAATCTCCAGAGACAGAAATAGTTGTTGCCTAGGGCTGGGAATGGAAATGGGGAGTGATTATAAATGTGCAAGAGGTTTCTTTTCAGTTGATGGAAATGTTCTAAAATCAGATGGTGGTAATAGTTGTATAACTTTATAAATACACTACAATCCATTGACTAGTATAGTTAAACCAGGTGAAGGATCTAAATATAAACTTAAATTATGTCAGTAAAGTTGTTGAGAAGAAGAAGAAGAAGAAGAAGACGAAGACGAAGACGAAGACGAAGACGAAGACGAAGAAGAAGAAGAAGAAGAAGAAGAAGAAGCCGCTGCCACAGTAGCAGCTTCCCAGACTCAGTTTTGAGAAAAGAGTAGGTAGGACAAGCCATATTCTCTGCTGGGCAAGATTAGGTGAGAAAAGAGGTTCCCATTTCAGAGGTCTGGAAAGATCATTCAAAATGGAAGGGACAGGAAGAGCTTTCAAACTGGATTAGGATATTACTAGACAAAATGACTCCTTTGCAGATGAGAAAGCAAATCTGCACTGAAAGCTGCGCTAAGCAGTTAGAAAAGCATTTTGCTACACGTGGTGAGAAAGCCAGACTTGGAAGGAGATGACCTGAGTTCAAACAGCTCTGCCATCCACCTCTCTGAGCTCCAATGTCCTCATCTGTTCTGTTTAGAGCTGTGGCCCATTTATGGATTATCTCCTACCACCGTGTACTCTTTTATGGTAAATTTCACATGTCACCTCATTCAATTCCCAGGACAGGAAAAGATGTAATGATTATCCCCAAACCTGGACGGAAAAGGACACTTAATTACTGAAAGTCATGCAGTTGCAGAACACATGAACTGAATGATACTGGAATAAAGTAGTGGGAGTCCAGGGCCTGCAAGCTTTTTCACTTTGCCATGTATACTATATTTTTACTACTCTCACCCCTCAATCTGAGGGGCATTTCAGGAAAGCTTTGGAGGTATTCCAAATGAGAAGTAGCTCACAAGGAACACGGCTTAGAGGGTAGAGAGCACCATGTTTTAACCTCTTAGTATATCATGACCTTGAATAAAATGCCTAATTCTCACATTCTCAACTTTCCTAATATGTAAAATGGAAATAATAACAAAATATATTCCCAAGAGTTCTGGCATGAATATTAACATCAGTACAGTATAGAATCTAGTGCTTGGTTCGGTCATAAATGTCTATTATTACTCTTGGCACTGTTCTATGAATGTAAAGAATGGTGGCTGGGTCAGTAAATGCTAGTTGAATCTAAATCTGAACTCATTATATGACTCTACAGGAGTAACTCTGTCACTCTGGGCAAACTCAGAGAATTGAACCACAAGAGCTATGAGTTCTCTACTCAGAAATAACAATTAATGATAACATTTTATCATTACATTAACAATTACATTACCGACATACTTTGCTAGCAACTAAAACAATACCAAAAGACCCTGAAGTCTACCAGTTATCAGGCACCGACTATTTAAGATGTTCTTAGTAATTGCCACAATTTTCCAAAGTAAGTATTATTTTACCCCTTTACACACAAGAACACTGGGATCCAGTTGTTTTCACATCAGAAGGGAGTTAGTTAACCTCTACACTTACCTAGCTGATAGGGGATAGAATAGGAACTTAGACCCAAGTCTTTCTGGCTCTAAAGTACCCACTATCATTTACTATATCACTTATCTCCTCAGGCTTTACCTAAAAGTCAAGATGATGCTTACAGTTCACTTTATAATACCCAGGAAAGTCCAGGTGGAGGTGACTTGATACTGTTGCAATATTGTTCTCGAAAAGCCAACTCTATCTGCACATTTCTGATATGCCTTACCCCACATCTGGATTTACAAAGGAATAAAGTGAGGGTGATGTGATTCATTGTGTTAAAAAATGTGTTAGAAGATGGTTAACTTTAAATTTCTTTCAAAGAACTATTAACACATCATTAGATTTCTACAATCTCAAGTGGCATAATTTCAGAGGGACCACATGTTATACAAAGGCCACCTGTGCCAGCCAAAGAGTTGTTGTTAATTCACCAACACTCAGGGACTTGTTTTCAATTAGTTTAATCCCCAATATGGTTTGATTTCATGGGTGTGAGCTCAGCCCTTGACAGGACTAACAGCACTTTCCAGAAATTTCTACCTTCAAGACAAAGGAGGAGGAGGAAGTGGGAAGTGGAAGTCAGGAAATTAGGTGGCTAAGGGCTAACATCCCTTGGCAGACCAGCCTTAGGAGTAACAGCAGCCACTGAGGCCCAGGTTGGCCTCGAAAATATGACATTCTATGCTAGGACACATTTTATATCAGGGTAAGTAGTCTTTCCAAGGGATGTGTCTGAGGTCAGTTTCTTCTGAGATCTGGGCTGCTAAGGAGTTAATTCCCAAAGACAGTTACAGTGAAAAAACCCGTTGTTCTCCTGCTGCACGGCTCCAACATCACCTGAGTATTTCTATAGCCTGGTGACCTTTGATTCTGAGCCCTACAACCAGAATTCACCCCCTCCTCCCCAATTTATATAACCTAACTGCTCATTAAGACTGATTGTTTTAAAGTTATTATAAAAAATTTCAACTATACACAAAACATAGAAGACTCCTACAATAAATCTCAATGTACCTAACTTCTGAGTTTAGCAATTATCCCCTTCTGACCAATCTTATCCCATCAACACCCCCACCCATTGTCCCTCTCCCACTGGAGGACTATGAAACAAATCCCAGACATCATGTAAGGAATTATTTCAGAGTGGATATATAACTGTTAAAGACTTTTTCTTAAAAATCAACTATAATACCATTATCCTGCCTAATAAAATTTAAAAATTATTTCTTAATACCATCAAATGGAGAATCCATGTTCCAAGTTACTTGACTATTTCAGAGAGGAAATCTACAATTATTTTGTTAAAATCAGAATTCACATAAAATCTAAACAGTTGATATGTCAAGTCACTTTTAACCTATGGTTCCTCCCCACCTTTTATTTCCTTTGTGAAGAACCTAAGTTATAGGAGCTATAGAGATTTTCATTGTCTGAATAAATGTGATGTCCTTTAACATGTTCCTCTTCCTTCTCTATTTTCTTTCCAGACTGGTAACTGGATCTAGGGACTCAACCAGAATCAGTTGATATTTTGACAGGTATATATTATAGGCCATGGGTATTTCCATCAGAAGATAAATACTGCAGACTGTCTTCCTTCTTGTAATGTTAGTGGCACTGATGATTATTGCCACATATATTACTTCACCGCAGATTACATAATTATTGTATTCTAATTCTACAATCTCTTGTTCATTTATTAGCCAGACCGCTTTGATAAATAAAAATCACTATTCAGTAACTATTTGGTTACTCTCATGTATGGTGCCTAAAGGAAAATGAGGATAAATGCTTAATTCTTTTCTTTAATTTGCTAGTTTTCAAAACAATAATTTGGTTCCTAAAATCCTCCAAACATGGTCAATGAAGTTTTAATTTATAGTATAGTTATGGTGTCATGGATTTAAATATCTTTGATTTGTACAGTCTATTCTTGTGATAATTATTTATGCTCAAATTATCCTAAATTTGGCCAGTGGGAGCTTCTTGAAGTTGATTCCTGAGTTCTTTTGATGTGATCCTAGAAGTCTTCGGTAGCTTTCTTTTTTCTGTATGACAAGATGCATTTTTTTAATTTAATATTTTTTAATTTTTTATTGAGATATAATTGATGTATGACATTGTGTAAGTTTAAGTTGTACAACATGTTGATTTGATACATTCACATGCTGCAATGTGATGACCACCGTAGCATTAGCTAACACCGCCATCACATCACATAATTACCATTTCTGTTTTTATAGTGAGAACATTTAAGATCTAAAGAAGACAAGAAACAACAAGCGTTGGTGAGGCTGCAGAGAAAAGGGAACCTTGGTGCATTGTTGGTGAGAAGGTAAATTGGTGCAGCCACTATGGAAAACTCCCTTTGGGGGAAAGTCGTACAATCAGCAGAGGTCTTCTGCTCCAAAACATCATGCCCCCCTCTCCTTGAGTTACCACCACATTTTGTCATTTCTTAAAACCAAGTCCAGCTGTGCAACTTATGGCTCCTGGCTTCAGGTCCAGGGTGACTTCTATCACACTGTGTGACCTTATTTATAATCATTCCTAACCTCACTTAATTGCTAAAAAGCAAAGCATTACCATGCCAGAGTTTTTAAATACCTATTCCAACTGGTCTTAGAAACACATTTTGTGGCTTCATTTTGGTCATTTTTTATGTTAGACAAGCCAACGGAAGGGAAAACCCAAGTCACTGCAAATATAAACACAGCAGCCAATATCAGACCCAGAACATGTGCCAGAAAGATAGTAATATGTGGTATGGTTTTAGATTCTGTGACAATAAGCAGTTCCTCATAGTGAAGTAACTGTAAGATGGTAGGACAAATATTAAACTTTAACGTGTGCGCATCTGAACCTGAGTTCTTGGGTTGTGTCCACACCAGAACAAATTATAGAAAAATCATCGCCAGTGTTTGTACATCAAGTGGAAGTCCAAGTCTTCAGTCCTGGATTTTGTGAGAGCTGAGATGGGAAGTGTCTCTTCTCCCCCAGCCATGACACATGATGGACCAAAAGGGGAGTATAAATAAATTCCATTGGAAGATGAAAGAGTGCTACTCAAGAAACAAGAGACTTAACTCCATGTTGGGTATTACACAGATGTAAGTGCCATCTTTTCTTCTCTGACTGATGGGTTCAAAATGAAATGTACTTTGGTTTGAGAAGACAAATCACCATAATAAAACTGACTTGTTTGACTAGTTCACGTATCAGGTTCCCAGGCACAAGGGATTCACATATCTGACCATGATAGCAGAGTAGTAAAAACACTACCCCTGGAGCCAGGCGGGGTCAGGTTTTGCCTTATTAGGTGAGTGATTCTAGACAAAGTGCATACTGTGCTTTAGTTTCATTATCTGTAAAATAGGGATAATGATATCTCATAAGATATCACATCATGTTCTGGAGGAAAAAATAAGATAGTGTTCATCAAAACATGAACCTCACCTACAGTCACCTGAAGAGGAGACAATCAAGGGCATTTGGTACTCCAGGCTTGGTTTGGGGGAATATAAAAGCAATTTTATTTTATGGATAGGAAACAGACTGATCATGTGACTCTATCATAGGTCTGAAAAGATTTATTATACCAGACGTTAACTAAAATTATCCATGTGGCTAACGTTTCCTTCTGTGGCAGAAAAGAGAGTTGCTGATACCCCTGCAGCAACACCAAGGAATCTAAAATGTAACAGGGGGAAAAAAGATCCCAAACAAAACTAACCATCTACTCTCAGCACCTCCTTCATCCACTCTTTCTCACGTTCCTGTATTACTGAATCAAATAGGAACTAAGCCTTAAAACTTATAAAGCCCTACGGAAGTATGAAGCATTTAAGATACTTACCCATGGACTTTACCACATACCTTTTTTGAAAGGTTGTTTGGGCATGAGTTCACTATTTGTATTCTTCTGTGTCAGTCCCTGGCTCCTGGAACCAATTCTGCTCACTTACTCCCCATCAACTATCTCTGGGAGAAGAATTTGATAATATCACAAAGGGACTCTATCTATAATGGAGCCAAGACCATCAAACAGGAAGGGAAAATTATTATTTTCATAGAATTGAAGAAAAACACCAAGAATGTGTTTTTCTAGCAGTGTGTATGTGTTTGTGCACATGCACACTTGTTTATCTTCCTTCCTGACAAAAAGATGAGGAAAATAATGAAAGGTGAATACTTTTCTTCCAGGTTTTTTCTTATTAAACTTTAAGGAGTCCTTAATAACATGTAAGCAAACTAAGTCCAGCAACATATATAAAAAGGATTATATAAGTGACCAAGTGAGATTTATACCAAGGATGCAAGGTTGTTTTCACATCTGAAAATCGACTAATATAATAAACTATCAACAGAATATTTGACAAAACACACATAATCATCTCAACAAATGCATAAAAAGCTTTTGAAAAATCCTACACTCCTTTATGATAAACAACAATATTATTAGCTAAGACTAGAGAACACTCCTATAACCCAATAAACGGTTTCTATGGAAAACCCACAACTAACATCATATTCAATGGTGAAAAATTATTCCCCCTAAACTTTAAGACCAAGGCAAGGATGTCTGTTCTCATCACTTCTGTTCAACATGATACCAGATGTTCTACCCAGGGCAATCAGAAAAGACAATGAAATGAAAGGAATCCAGATTGGAAGGAAAAAGTAAAACTATCATTATTTACAAATGACATGATTTTATATAACAAGAATCCTAAGAAATCTACTAAAAATCAATTAGAACTAACAAAAACATTCTGCAAGGTGGCAAGGGTTAGACAAATATATAGAAATCAAAAATCAATTATATATGTGTGCACTAGAAACCCCAAAATGAAATTAAGGAAACAATTCCACCTGTAATAGCATCCAAAAGAAGAAACAATCAGGAATAAACTTAACAGAAGTACAAAATTTATGGTCTGAAAGACATTAAGAAGACTTAATATCTTCTGAAAGACATTAAAGAAGACATAAATAAATAGTAAGACATCAGTATTCATGAATACAAGGACTTAATATTATTAAGATGTCAGTATTTCCCATATGGATCTACAAATTCAATGTAATCCCTACCAAATCTTAGCTGACTGTTGTTTTTGTTTTGGTTTGGTTTGGTTTTTGTTTTCAGAAACTGACAAGTTGATTCTCAGATTCATATGGAAATTCAAGAGACTCAGAATGGTCAAAGCAATTCTGGGGGAAAAAAAAGTTGGGGCCACATACATTCCGATTTCAAAACTTACAAGAAGTATATAGTAATAAAGACAACATAGTAGTGGCTTAAGGGTAGACATGTAGACCAACAGAAGAGAATCAACAGTCCAGAAATAGACCCTAACAATTATGGTCAATTAATTTCGACAACATTTCTAAGACAATCCAATGGTGCAAGAAGAGTCTTTTTAAAAAATGGTACTGGGAAAACTATATATCCATATGAAAAGCATAAAGCTAGACCTCTACTTCATACTATACACAAAAATTAACTGCATCAAAATGTAATAGTTGACTCACTATACTATACACCTGAAGCTAATATAGCACTGTATATTTATTATACTGGAATGAAAATTTTTAAAAATAATAAATTTTTAAAAATGTAACAAGGGGCGCCTGGGTGGCTCAGTCGGTTGAGTGACCAACTTCGGCTCAGGTCATGATCTCGCAGTTTGTGAGTTCAAGCCCCGCATGGGGCTCTGTGCTGACAGCTAAGAGTCTGGAGCCTGTTTCAGATTCTGTGTCTCCCTCTCTCTTTGCCTATTCCCTGCTCATTCTCTGTCTCTCTCTGTCTCTCAAAAATGAATAAACACTTAAAAAAAATTTTTAATGTAACAAATACCTAACTATAAGAACTAAATCTTAAAACTTGTAGAAATTATAGGAGTAAATCTGTAGGACCTTGGGTTAATGAACACCTTCATAGAGATGACACCAAAATCACAAAAGAAAAAAGAAAAAATTAGGTAAATGGACTCTATCAAAATAGAAAAAATTGCAATTCAAAGGACACATCCAATACATACATAAAAGTGAAAAATAAAATAAAATAAAAAGATAACCCAGAAAGTGGGAGAAAATATTTACAAATCACAAATCTGCTAAAGTACTTGTATCTATAATACATAAGGAACTCTTACAGCTCAACAAAAGACAACCCAATTTTAAAATGGGCAAAGGATCTGAATGGACATTTCCCCAAAGTAGATGCATAAATTGCCAATTAACACAGGAAAAGACACTCAGCATCATTAGGCCAACAGGTAACACAAATAAAAACCACAATGACACCACACCCACTAGGATGGCTATAATCAAAAAGACAAACAGTAACAAGTGTTGATGAGGATGCAGAGAAATGTGAACTCATATACTAGTGGTGGTACTGTAAAATGATACAGCCACTTTGTAAAACACTCTAACTGTTCTACAAAAGAGTAAACACAGAGACCATATGATCCATCAGTTCAGCTCTTAGGTATATATCTAACATAACTGAAAGTACATGTCCACACTAAAACTTGTACACAAATGTCCATAACAGCGTTGTTCACAATAGCCAAAAATTGGAAACAAACCAATGTTCATAAATTGATGAATGAATAAAACACTGTATATCCATACAATAATATATTACTCAGCAATAAAAAGCAGTATGAGTACACTCTACAACGTGGATAAGCCCTTAAGACCATACTCAAAGTGAAACAAGATAGTCATAAAATGTGATATATTGTATGATTCCCTCTACATGAAATGTACAAAATAGACAAATACATAAAGACAGAAAGTAGATTAGTAGTTGCCTAGAGTTTAGAAAAAATAAAAAATGAGAAGTGACTCCAGTAAGTAAGAATTTTCTTTTTGGGGTGATGAAAATATTCTAGAATTGACTGTAGTGATGTTTGCACAATTCTGTGAATATAATAAAAGCCATCAGGCTTTATGGTATGTGAATTATATCCAAGTAAAGCTGTGACACAAAAAGAATTCAGGTACGAGTCTTTGATTTACGAACCTCCAGAACAGGACAATGAGTCATTTCTTCTCTTACATTATTTTATAATGTTTGTTTCAGACATGTGAAGTGATACTTCCCTGTGGGGAAACCTATTCCTTCCAGAAATTATTCACCAAATATTGAAAAAAATATCCTTAATTGTCTTATTCTTCGGATAAGACTAAGGCTATAGAATATGCTGAATCAAACACTTTGCTGTACACAATGGAGGCAGAATAATACGCGAGAGCTATTTTATTCTGCAGAATTTTTTTTCCTATTGTGGCCACTAAATCATAGTAAATGCAGTAGGATATGAAAGTTCAACCTATTTTCTGACATGAAAACTCCAAGGTCATGCTTGTCTATGATACATTAAAGGAAATCATTAGATACGTTCTGTTGAAGAAGGCTACCTTCTGTGGGATGGGATGAAATATTCCCTCTTCTCAGAAAACAGGAAGGTAGGAAGGTAGTCAAAATGAACCTTAAAGAGGATTCTTTATTCTGAAGCTGACAGTTTCAGTTTGTTAACGATTTGAGTTGAAGCACTTCCTGATTGGCCACTAAGGGCTACTGTGAGAGGGAAAGAGTGTGTAAGAAATTAAGAGAAGGTGGGGGGTTAAAAGAGATGGAAAGGTGAGAAAGTTTGAAGGGGACAAGCAATATAGAAAAGTCCCAGGAGACCAGAGCTGGAAAAGTAATCCCAGAGGGAAAAATGTGATGAGGATGTGACCGTAGGTGTCCATAAAAGGCTCATTATAAGTGCCCCGGCACTACTTAGTATTCCTAATGGCCAACCCAAAAGGACTGAATCTGTGTGCAGACATCATGCGGGCATGAACATCTTTGTGGCCACACCAAGCTGTCACCATGAGCAATACGGTAGATAATTCTGTCACCATCTGGATGTCCCTTAAGGATACCTCCCTATAATTGTCCAGGGACAATTATAAGACCAAAGGGTATTATTATAAGAGAGGGACTATGAGGCAAGTTTGAGTTAAAGGGGGAAGCTTCAACACCCATACTTAAAGGGAGTGCAGTCAACAACCTTGTCTGCCAAGTGGGATTCTGTTACATAAACAAGTGTTAATACAGATTAGGTGTTCATGGCACATACTTTTCATATGATTGCTCACTTTAAAAACCCACTGGAAGAGGATTTTATTTTATAGAAAATACTGACAATGATTTACAAGTGAGCCTGATATTGAGGTAGGATTAAGAATAAAATATTTTAGGGTGGAATCCTACCATTTATTAAAATGTCTACTGAGTGAAAGATACTGTTACTCTACATCATGGG
Organism: Panthera uncia; assembly: GCF_023721935.1. Classification (NCBI taxonomy): domain Eukaryota; kingdom Metazoa; phylum Chordata; class Mammalia; order Carnivora; family Felidae; genus Panthera; species Panthera uncia. The sequence continues at coordinate 18,720,805 of NC_064808.1, read as the reverse complement.
AGGTAAATGTTGTTGTTCCTGTTTTATAAGTAAACTGAGTCTCTGAAAGAACAAACATCTAACTCAGGGTCATGCTGCTAGTAATGGCAGAGAAATATTTCATACTTTCATCTTCAACTAGACTTGCAAAACATTGTGATATTATTCTTATTTGGTTGATAACTTGCTTCTGAAGAGTAAATAAGCAGTAGAGACATCATTTATTTAAAAAAAAAAAAAAAGGTACACCATGATGCCTTTGTAGATAGTAAGGTAATACTGCTCATAGTAGGGGCAAAATATGTATTTTTTAAATCAAATTAATCTTTTTTAATTTTTTTATTTATTTTTGAGAGAGAGAAAGAGAGACAGCATGGACAGGGGAAGGGCCGAGAGAAAGGAAGACACAAAATCTGAAGCAAGCTCCAGGCTTCAAGCTGTCAGCACACAGCCCAACACAGGGCTCAAACTCATGAGCCATGAGATCATGACCTGAGCCAAAGCTGGAGGCTTAACCCACTCAGCCACCAAGGCACCACACAAATTAATTTTTTTTTATTGAGATGTGATTATGTTGCCTTAAAGAAGAGAAAAGGACACAGAGCTGTTTAGAAAACTTCTGATGAGCCTGCATGCTATAATCAGAAGCGTTTTGCAGATCCACTAATACCTTGGAATCCTCATTCCTTTGCTAATTATATGATCATACCCTTCCGCTTTGGTGTCTGATCCCAGCAATACCCCCACAGATAACCCAATTCCAGAGAACACCCAAGGTGAAATTCTAGCTCTAGTTTCAGTAATAATGAAAGCTATACATCACAGCTGCAAATTGCCAGAGACCCTGGGGTAGGCTAAGAAGAGATATTTTAATGGCCTTAGGTAATTACTAAGCACAGACATTTGCCATAATAGGAAATGGAAGAAGTTGTATCTCAGGTATAATCTGCATAGCAAGAGGGCTGACCCTTCTTTTACATAGGCACCTCCCAGCCATTTAGACAGTACCAAAGAAAGCATTTTAATATCAAATCTTGTTGAAATATCCCAGACTGTAAGGCTGAACAAGGTTGAATATGCAGAATAAACTGAAGTTTAAGACTGCCCCAATGGAAAAATAAATGACTATATTTTTCTCCACTTACTAATTCATTTAATAAACCTAATAACCAAGATAGCAGTCTAATGTTGGGAGTAGTAAAAGAACTACTTTGAAAAGACATAAGGGAGATATTTTAAAACCTTAAATGAGACTCAAAAGCATCCTATATGAATTATACATATAGCCCATACCTTTAAATAAGAGAATATGAGTAGTTAATTTTTTAAAAAAAATCCTTCAGTATCAACCAAGTGGGGAGTGAGTTTATTTTTAGCTATCATTGCCTCTCCAGGATGTGATAGGGAATGCAATATGAGCAGTTCTCTTCACTCCTGTTCATCAGTGAGCTCCCCTGGGCAAATTTCTCATTACTTTATACCCAATATGGCTGGGCACTTTTTCTGATGCCATGTCCTATATCTGTCTGTGGCCAAGCATTTAGTTCAGTGTGTCCACCTGGAGTTCTATTACTGAACAGGGGCAAGGTAAGCCTAATATCCAAATAATACCAGCTTTCTATTCATTTAGGGTCAGGATCATCAATGATTTTCATTCCAATGGAAAGTTCCTGGTCCTTAAAACATATTTTTCACTTGTCATCCAGGATCCCAAACTCTCTTGGTTTTCCTCCTACTATTCTGGGTCTCAAAATTCTTTACTGATCCTTCTTCATCAAACTGCCCTCTAAATTTTGGAGTATTTTAGGTCTCATCTGTTCAGCTTCCTATCTTTTCTATCTGCATTCACTACCTTAGTGATCTTATCTAATTTCATGGTCTTAAATGTCATTTAAATACATTCACAAATGTATTTCTCCAGTTCTCATCTACTATTTCCTGACTCCAGGCTCAGTTAGACTACCGCCTAATCAACATCTTCATTTGGATGCCATATGAAATTTATACACACATGTATGTGTGTTAAATATATATGTTAAATGTGTGAAGTATACACACACACACATATACAGTTAATTCTTGAACTACATGGGTTTGAACTGTGTGGGTCCACTTATATACAGATTTTTTTAATAAATATATTGGAAAAATTTCAGAGATTTGTGAAAATTTGAAAACACTCACAGATGAACCACATAGCCTAGAAATACCCAAAAACTTAACAAAAAGTTAGGTATTACAGTAAGAATACAGTGTATAATAGATATAACTTACAAAATATGTATTAAGTGACTGTTTATGTTATTGGTAAGGCTTCTGGTCAAAAGTAGGTTATTAGTAGTTAAATTTGGGAGAATTCAAAAGCTATTCAAAGATTTTCAACTTTGGCCCTATCCCCATGTTGTTCAAAAGTCAACAGCATATCCATTTCTGTCTCTCTATATCTATAAATGGATGTCATCACTTTCTCTTACATTCCAAATCCAACCCAGCAATAAATCTTGATGGACTTCCCTTCAAAGTATATCCAGAAACCTATCACTCATTACCACACCCACCTAGTGATCCAAACAAACTGCTTACGTGGATTAGCCCAACACACCTCCCTACTTTTGAGTTTTCCCCTATATTCTATGCTCAGCATAACTAAAGTGATACCTTTTAAAAGTAAGTCAAGTTATGTTAGTCTTCTACTCAACACCTGCCAATGGTCTTCTATCTCAAAGTAAAAGTCAAAGTCCTTACAATGACTTAGAAGGCTTTTAACAATATGCCTTCCTCCAAACCCAATTCTCTCACCTCATCCCCTATGATTCTCTCACTGGCTCACTCCACTCAGGCACAATGGCCCCTTCTTACTCTCCACTGAACACGACAGTCAAGCTTCAAAGCTTTGGACTTGCTCCTCCTTTGCCCAAAATGTTCTTTCCTGCATCCCTTATCACCTTCAGTTCTCTGATTAAAATTTCACCTTATCAATGACACCTTCTCTGATGATCCCATTTTAAATTGTATCACCCTCTCAGAATTACCTATCCCTCTCTGTGCTTTCGCATTTTTCTTCTTAACACTTGTCATTATCTGGCATACCATATATTTTATCCTTGTTGATATATTGTCTGTCTTCTCCCATGTATGCAAATTCCATGAAGTCAGAGATATTTATCTTTTTAAATCAAGGCTGTTCCCAGTTCCTAAAATGGTATGTGTCCGATCAAAAATAGGCACCCAATATATATATTGAATGAATGAATGAGTGAATTCCACACTAATAATTAATTCCATGTAATAACATGAAATATTTACTTAATGACTGCAGATCCTACAACTATAAGGCACCATGATCTTCAAAACCATCTAGTCCAATGCCTCTCCCTCCACAGATAAGAAGCCTAAGATCTGTGGTAGACTCATGTCCCTTTCTCACTCTGGGTGCTCTCCATGCATGAGTCCACATGGACCCTCTATAGGATGTTTCATAATCTGCAACTCCCTCAGAGCTACAGCGCCCTCCCATTTTCTTCACCTCAGCTTTCTGGCCATCTTGTGTCAGTAATGATGGTGACAATGATGATGATGATATGACAGAACTAGCTAACATTCATTAAGTGTTTACTATTCATTAGTCACTGCACTAAGACTTTCTTCTGCATTATGTCATTTAATTCCCACAAAAGATCTATCAGGTAGCTACTATTAATCCTTTCTTACAAATGAACACAAGACTTAGCAAGATTAAAGAGATCATATAACTAATTAGTAACAAGAACCACGTTATTAACACAGATCTGCCTAACTCTAGAACCCAGTATCTTGGCCTCTACCCTACATTGCCTCCCTCAAGTCTCTACTTCAGTTGTACTTGGCCCCATCTAGAGGTGTAGTCTCCCTTTGGTGGTCCTGTTAATAGCTACCATGAAAAAAAAGAGGCATTAGAAGCACCTAGATGATCACTGTTTTGAAGTCCTTTGGGTTGTAAGGGCAAGGTTCCTCTCTAAAAATGGCAGAAACAAAAAAATAATTCATTTAAAGTCATCCATCTGGGTCTAAGCACAGCAAAATTAAATGTTATGAAACTTTCAAGAGCAACCTCTATTTCCATTTCCAATACTGGCTAAGACATTAGAAGGAAAATTTGGATTTAACGATACTCTTAAAGCAAATGTACATTCTCTTCTGGTTCATAAACAAAAATGAGCTATATGCAATCTTTTAAAAGCTCTTGCCAGCTAGAAATGGCTAAATTAATGATCTCAAAAATCAATTTGGAAAAATTACATAATGAATTAAATGCTTCTTTTATTAAAAGATTTATCTGTTTATTCACATGGACAAAGCATGCACTTATCCCATGAGGCAAAATCTGGTAGACTGTTTAAATCCTGTTTCTAATACTTATTAATATTAGATACAGGTATTAATACAGGTGTTTTAGCCAAGACAGGCCTCAACTTATCCATTTTAAAGGGAATTAATGCCACCCATCCATCATGTGTTTTGAAGACTAAATGATGTTATATTTAACAGTGCCTTGAACAGTAGCTGACATAAATTCTCAACAAAGTTTAGCTTGCAGTTAGGGTCTCCAAAAAAAGGTGTATTAATTGGCAAAGTGCAATGGCATGTTATCATTTATTAAAGGAGTTTCAAAGGAATTTCGGAAAGTATTGTGTTAACCTTGCCATTTCAGAGGCAGAAAGCCTTTCCATGGGCTCTTGTAGACCTCATAGATCTCTACATATAAAGCTGAGAAGTACAACAGCGAAGTCCTGGACAGTCACCCACACATCATTATGAGAAACTGAAAATGATTCTCTATGTGCTGACAGTAAGCGTGTGTGTGTGTCTGCCAATCCCAGCATGTGCTCTTAGAGCAAATGATGGAGTCAAAATGTCTCCTAAAGAACAGTGTGCTCAGAAAAATAGAAACACCTGATTGTATTATTTATAATAAACATATAATTATTTTTAAAATAAGTAAGGATTTATTATAAGGAATAAATTCACATGGTTATGGAGGCTGAGAAGTCCCAAGATCTGCAGTCAATAAGCTGGGGACCCAGGAGACAAGTGTATATATACTTCTGCTCATGGTTTTGCTTCTCTGAAGCCTGAGTGACACATGTTGTTATCAACATGGAGGCCTAAACAATGAGAAACCCTTAGGACAGTATTTTGTCTTCTTCTTCCTCTTTTTTTTTTTTTTCCAGAAAACCAATTAGCAATTAGAAAGCCTGAAGTCATACAAAACCATAAAAAAACTGATTTATCTGCCAATATTTAATAGCTTTGAATATGTCCATACATGTCAAAAGCCATAATGAGACTGAGGTGTCATTAAGATTATATGATGATGATATTTCATCAGAGAAACAAGGAATGTTCAAATCCTACTCTTAGCCTACACACTGCCTTTTCAAAGCAAGAAAAAGTAATATTTAATGGATTTGGACCTTCACAACTCTAATGAGATGATGCATAAATGGATATATGTGTGCTGCATGGTAAGAGGCATTGTAAATGATAATGCAATCTCACTGTCCATAGTGTAAATTCAACAGACCGTGCTCAAAATTTGAAATTAACAAGTGCCAACATAAGCAAATTAGAAATACAGAAGTAAATATCACAAGGAATAGCTATAATAAAAGAAAGTAGTTGCCTCTAGGGAGAGAAAACATAGTGATGAGGCAGAGGGGTACAGTATAGTGCTGTTTTTTTAATATGCTTTGTACACATATGTGCATAGCTCTTTAAAATAAGTGTATGTATAACTGATTAAAATTTTTAAATTAATGTAAAAATGTATACATAAAGATTCCCACCACAGAGTTGTTTATAAAAATAAGAAAATTAAAGTTTAAATAGCCATATTCACAAAATGAATAACTAAACTACTATATGCTATAGAATGGAAGGTACTACAAATGAAATAATCTTTAGAAGGAGTTTTAGTGGATGTATCTTCATGATAAGTTAATATAGAGCATCAGGCTTCAAAAGTATACAATCAGCATGATCTCCAATAGGAGAAAAATCACCTCAAGTAGGAGAAAAATTAACTGAATAATGGAAATATCTGGAGGTATAAGTGGTGAGGTATAAATGAGTTTGTTCCTTGCTGCTTTTCAAGTATGTATTCATGTTTTCCATAATTGTTAAAATGAACATAAAAAGTGACAGGAGAACAGGGAAAACAGGCAAAAAGGAAAGGGAAGAAGGAGAAGGAGGGAGAGAGAGAAGTGGATAGGAGAACAGAGGGCAAGGACGTGGTGATGGAAGTCACAGTGACTCTAGGAGTAGGAGCCTGGCTGGTCACAGCTGGAACCCTGCTTTCTTCTCCTTGTCAAGTACACAGAATGGGGATGATAGATTCTTTGTGCCTTGGGAACTACTTTAAAGACTATCTCAGACCATTCTGAAGAAACTGAGTATTATTTTCTTAAGAAGGGATTGCCATAATAACTGTATAATTATACATACTCCTCTGCATTCCCTTTTCTATGTTTTTAAAGTACAATTTATTAACAAAATGCATCCTTGTAAGTTAATGCTTTGTTGAGTTTGACAAGTATACATACCTAAGTAAATAAACGTCATGACAATCAGGATATAGAGCATTCTCATCACCCGGAAAGTTCTTTTGTGTTCCTTTCAGGTAACACAACACTCCCCTAGGAAATCACTGCAGTTAACATCTACCTCATAGTTTATTTCTGCCTGTTAAAGATCTTTCTATAAATGTAAATGCACAGTATGTATTCTTTATTTGCCTGATTTTTTCCGTTCAGCATATTTTTTGGATGTATCCATGTTGTTGCATGTATTAACAATAGTTTTTTTTTTTTTTTATTGCTGATTAGTATTACATTGCTTGAATATATCACAATTTGTCTGTTTATGGCTCCATGGATATTTTCCAGTTCGACCTACTACAAAAAAAATCACTGTTATGAAAAATTATGTACATGTCTTTCTGTGAACATAGGTCTTCATTTCTTTTCAGCAAATACTTAGAAATGAAATCGCTATGCCATAGGGTAGATGGATGTCGAACTTTTTAAGATACTGCCAAACTGTTTTCCAAAGAGGTTATACTAGTTCCTACTCCCACCAGAAATGTAAAAGAATTCCAAGTTGCTCTCCATCTTTATAAACATTGGTTGTCAGTCTTCTTAATTTTAGCCATTATACTGGGTGAAAAGATATATGTTATAATGTTGGATGTGTTTGCTGTTTCGTCATTTATGTATCTTCCTCTGTGAAATGTCCATTCAAGGTCTTTTCATCTACTTTTATTGGCTCGTCTTTTTATTGAGAATTTGTGGGGATTTCTTATGTTCTAAATACAACCATTTGTCAGAAATACACATTGCAAATATTTCCTTCAGATACTGGCTTGCCATTTTTTAATGACATTTTGGAAGAAGTGGGTTTTTTTTTAAGTTTTATTCTTATGAGATTCATCATATTTTTCTCTTTTAGTTAGTGCTTTTACAGTTGCAAATATACTATTTTATGCTTTCTTTAGGTATAGTAATCATTTCAAATTAATTTTTATATATGATAAGAAGAAAGGATTGAGTTTAATGATTTGTTTTGCTTTTCTAGATGGCTATTCAGTGGTTTCAGCAAGTTCACTGAAAATATTTTACTTTCTCTGTTAAGTTACCTTTGTACTTTTATAAAAAATAAATTTCCTTTTTATTAGGGTCCTACAGGCACAGCTTTCTCCCTGAACAGAGGTGGTCAGGAATTTCCATGTTCACTACTTGCAAGAACAAACAGGAAAGAATAAAGTCAAAATCATTTTGAAATCCTATCTCTTTCCTGAAATGTTCCCTGATAACCATTAAGTACTTTATCTAAGAAAGGAAGCATTTCACAGAAGAAGCTATAGAATGTAGTAGAGAAATCTAAATCTCTGTGCATGTCTCAGATCCTCTCTGGTGCAAAACTTAGTGTTTCCAAAAGTTAAGCAGAGGGAACAACCATTTACTGAGAGTTTGTGTTTTGCCAGGTACTTCAGCAAGCACTTTAAGAACATTATCTCAGTCAATGCTCTTACTGATTTTATGAAGTATCTATTTGAGTTTCATTGCATGGATAAGAAAACTAAGAGTTTGGCACAGTCCATTGGCCAGTTGGTGGTAGAAACAGAATTTGACTCTGTGTTTTCCTAAATCCATAACCACAGCTCTCTCAGATATTTCGTCTGACCATTCACAGAGAAAATCTGAAGGACATACCATTAGGAGATAAAAAAAATCGATGGAGAATATTTCCAGTTATTCTTGACCTACCAGATCATCAACTCTCTTTCAAACCCCTTAAGTTATGAAGAGTTTTCTTCTCTTTTCCAAACTGATCACCTCAATTTTGGTTCCTGAGCTAAGCTTCAAGTAATACAATACCCTGAAAGTCACTGTATTGTGAGCATATCCTCAGGGATACATGCTGGTAAACTCAATTACAAGAGCAAATATGGCTTTTATATATTTTCAAAGGAATTTTAAAAATAAATATATTTACCCTAAAGCAAATTTAGTGGATGACAAACTGAGAATTTACTTATAATTATTTCCTTCCCCATTCATGTGCACATACACCTTTGGAACTAATTATTACAGGATTCCCTTGACAGTATTTTATTTTCCGATGTAGTAAATAATCATTGTCAGTTGTAAATAATAATAAAAAGACAACGTGTACCAGTTTTACATTGTATAATAGAGTTAATGTGGTTTGTACTAATGTAAAAGAAATAAAAAAGGCAGGCACTTTGCCCTGATGATCACAGGAATTTAGGGTGTTCAAGTAAAGATCTCTTCTGTTATTCTGACGAAACCAATTATCATTCCTCTATCTTTCTTGCCATATTTTAGAGCACTGTTTGGGGAGTGTTGTATATAGCCCAACATGTATTTATTAAAATGCATTTGTGTTTTCAAGTAGACTGAAGCATACAGCAATAAACTTATTAGTATTAGTTACCTCCCTCCCTATGATATTTGCTGGAAATGGAAACAAACAATTTCCTTTTGAAATCATGGCACCGAAGAAATATAAGCCTGGGGCCGTCATGAGCCTTCTTTATGACCATGTGACCAGAGTTTATCAATGATTCAAGCAAATGAAGAGAAAGCAGAGCTGAGAAATGAGAGAGAATGCCGATAAAATTAGGTTTCCATATCTAGCAACAAAACTATTCCTGACAGATATTCAAGATAAGTCTACAGGGACAAAACACCAAGTGTGTTGCCAACATGGATTGATGTACAAGCATCAGAAATGTCAAGCAAAGTGGGCAGGTTATCAGGTTTGAGGGGCCAGAAAAAGTAGCCTTGATTCTCAAGCTGGTTTCTACTAACCATGTGTTTTCTGAAGATGGTTTTGTTGGGATTGGATCTAACACCAAAGGGCAAACAGAACAGAAGAACAGGTTCTACCTGGTTAGTTGGCAGGGGTCAGGCACCAGGTGGAGGAGAGACAAACACATCCTGTCTCATATCTGTTTTACTTACTTGGCACTTAACCATCAACTGCCTGGTGACTCTGTTCATACCAAATCTTGTGTTATTATATAGCCTTTCATATAAACTAGCCTGGAATCTGCTCCTACACATTAAACTCCTCAAGAAAGTACTATGTGTGATGCTTTTTAAAATTCCTGGTGATGCCTAGCACACAACTTCATATGCAGCAGATTCTCATAAATACTTAATGAATAAATGGAGGAATTAAACATCAAATGAAACAACAAACACCATATAATTATTGTTTAAGTAAGGTCATAGTATAAATAAAACTTTATTAAATCTAACTTATCATCTGTTTACTTGGGTTCTATTTTTCCCGTCTTGGTACTTGTTTAAAATAGCCCTCTCTTACTTTGTAAGTCTCCAAAGTGATACCTATGGAGGAAGGTTGGGTTTCATCTGAATTTGTTCCAAACTCAAGCAAATTTCCCCAACTCCCTTGTTTCCCATTTTTATCTTTAAAGAGTTATGTGATTTTTCTTTCACTGTAAATTTTTTCATCGCCATCCCCCACCCCACCCCACAGGGTGTATTTCCACTGTTTTTCAAAAGGCAATCAGTGTGCAGACACAATGCCCAGGGCTTAACTTGGGGGCAAAAAGTTTCCCCATTCTAACTCAAGACCCATCCTCACTGCCAAGAAAGAATGAAGACTACATCCTCCAAAATGAACAGTGCATTGGATTCTTGCTAAAATGCTGACTCCTTAGCCACATCCCACACCTACATTCACCAAGTCAGATCTCTGGCAGTGGGTGTCAGAAATTCCCTCTTTCTCTCTCTCTCTCTCCCTTTCTCCAATCATCCCCAGATGAATTTTGTGCTTGTTAAGAATGAGAATCACTGTGAATTTCTTTGACTTGAGAAACAGAGGTAAGCAGAGCCCCACCCTAATTTCAAAGGACTCACTATGGTCCTAGGGATAAAGTTACTGGTTAATAAATCTGCTTCTCCTAGAACAGGAAAATTCCTAAACAAGAAAAATTATTTTGGTCAATCAAAGATATCACAAAGAAACATTCCATTCTAGAGCTGAAGTCTGGAGGTAAAGTCAGAAGTTGTTTAATGTCCCAACATCAGGCCTGGGAATCTCTTCTAAAATTATGCTCAACATAATAAAAGAATCTCAGTTTCAATTATAGGCTCAGAACATAGGGGTTATTTTTGAACATCTATCTTCTCTTTGTCTAGGACAAAGCCACCAGCATGGGTTTTACACTTGATAATTCACTTAAATATTGGTGAGACTATCCTGTCAGAAACCTTCCAACTCTGTGTGATTGGAAACCCTTGGGAAATTTCCCTGTGGGGGTTCTGAGAGCCCTGGAAGTACCAAGTAATGGGTTTTTTTCCCTTTTTTCCAAGAATAGATGTGTTAAATAACTGTAGTTATTTTTTTATGTAACATATGCTGTAGTCTCTGAACTCTTCCTAAAAGATAAGCTACATATCTACAATACTTAGAAAAATGTGTGATCTAACAATTTTTTCCCTTAAAGTTTCCCTCTTTTGAGAAGCCATGCTTGCCTGACTTGTCTGTCTCTGTAAAGACTGGGGAGATTTTTGCCCTCTGGTATTAAGTCAGATAGGGAGTACTGTGATTAAAATGCATTGTGACCCATAATTTCTGCTCTGAGAGAGAAAATAAAGAGGGTCAGAAGACCCCCTGGCTCCCTAATAATCCCTCAGTGTAGTCCACAGAATATGGTACAAAGAGTAGGTGACCCTCCATCATCCCCCAAGGAGTCACATGAGTTCTGGGGCCTCGTCTCTGTATATTAGAGAAAACCTTCTCTTGGAAGAAGGTGGTACAATGTAGGTCATACCCGGATATGTTGGTGTGGGATAGTAGTTTGAGTCTCCATTTGCTAGGAGGAAAAAAAAAAAAAGAGAGAGAGAACATATTTCCAGATAATGTCTACTTTTTTGTAATTTGGGAAAATAAATAAATAAATGATAGCCTTGGTCCAGAAAAGGGAGCCACCTCCTAAAATATGCTGGCTGGAGAAGATATGGATAAATGGGGCATAAGACATTTTGATGCAAGAAAATCCTTAGAGATCATTTACTTCATTGGTTCCCAACCCTGGCTGACCATACAGATCACCCTTAGACTTACTGAATTGGAATTTTCAGGGGCAGGAGTCAGGAATACATATTAATTTTTAAGTCCCCCAAATGCATCTGGGGACATCTGGAGGGATGAGGAAATGGAAGGATTAAATGATTTGTTGAAAGTCGCCCATCTTGTCAACAGCAAAAACAGTTCCAGAACCTGAGTCACAAATCCTCAGAATTAAAAATATCTTAGAAAGTCTAGCATAACTATCTAAGAGTTGCCTGTAGAGTACAGAGATTTGTCTGTGGCACCTCAGTCTCCAGCCCTGCCACTGAAGTCATCCTCAAAGGCTGGCTGAGGTGAAGTCTGGAAACAGGCATCTTTAACAAGCCTCATGGCTGCTTCTGCAGGAGGTCAACTACAGGGCACAATTTAGGAAATTCTGCTTGTCAGTTGTCTGAGTCCCTTTTTATGAAGTTCCCTCTCTTGTTTAAATGCATTCCAATTAGGGGAAGCTTAGTACCATTGTGATACTTTCCCTTTATTGTAGGTCTGTTAGGAACAGCCTTTATCATTTTTCCTGGAAATCTGTCCCTGAAACTCTTTCCCCCCAGGATTTAATTTTGCCTTCCTTGGCCATACTCAGGGTTTCCTCTCAACATTGTATGGTAGCCTTTTTAGCATTCATACCTTTTCCAAGACTCCTCTTTCTGGGCAGGACTGGGGATTGAAAATTCTAGTCGTCTCTCACTTTGCTTCTTCTCTCACAGTCAAAATCCTTCTTCCACGAAATATATTTAAAATCACTTACACACACACACACACACACACACACACACACACACACACACAATCAATAACTGAAGTCACTTCTTGCTGTTTTGTGGCTGAAAGCCATAAGACTCATACAAAGCCACTGGGTCTGGTCCTGGAACCAGAAGGGACTGGCTGCACAAGAACACAGCCAAACTTGTTTTTCAACAATTAACTTTTCTCAGGTACAGTCATTCTCTGGGACAAAGTGGAAGGCAGAGTGACCTTCTTCCTCCCCACAGACTCCCCAGGCTTGAAGGTGAACAGCTCAAGTGGGCGCCCCTGGGAAAGCAAGTTGGAAAACACTGACTCCCCAGGTGCCCTGTTGTTGCTGCTTTTTTTTCTTCACTGAGCTTAACCGTCTGCCCAGCTCCCTGTCTCCACTCAGCAGCTGTCTTTGTTCCCTGCCTTTCCCATACTCGATTACTCCTCTCTGTTTTTGTTTGTTGTTTGTTTAGAACAAAGCTTTATTCCATGAAAGGGATGGAAGCAGACACTCTTCTCAGGAACTACAGACATGCAGGACTTCTTTGAAGTTGAAAAGCATTCAAGGGCACGTGCAAAATGCCCTAAAGCATGGAGGGGAAACTAGAAACTGCTTAATTTTTCTTCAAGTGTTTGAAGTTGTTTGAGGGCACAGGTTCATAATAAAGAAAGGAACAAGGGAGGAAAGGGAAAGAGGAAGTTCTGAAGACTCAGAATGAAAAAGATGCAAAGACACCAGACTTGGTGGTACAGATGTGCAGACCCTTCCTCAAAAGTACTTCTCTTTCCATCTGACACCTTCCCCCTCGCCTGTCTTCTATTAGAAGACATTAAGTGTGGTGATGTGGAATCACAGAACAGGCTCTGAGGTTAGGTAAGGGGGGACTTGTTGCATTCCTGCTCTGTCCATTGCTAGCAACTACTTAACTAAGTCTACTCCTAAGTTGCATCAGCTGAAATTGCAGATAATAATGTCTATTTATATTAGCGTGGGCCAGGTTCAGCTAGTAATCTCAAAGGTCCAGGGGCTGCACACTTCAAAGCGTATTTGCCACACAAGCTGTGTGTCTCACACCAGTTAGCAGGGGGCTCTCCCACTCATAATCACTCCCCAACCTGCAGCCAGGAAGCCAGGGGCTAAGTCATTGCCACAGGGGAGGAAAAGCAAAGCAGGGAAAGACTGAAGGACTGCCTGGGTCTCACACAGCCTCAGCCTGAAAGGGAAATGTGTCCCTGGCACTCAGGTATCATACTCACATGAACTGGCTTGGGACCTCGCACCCTCTCCAATAATCAGGCTGAAAAGCAGGCTCCTTTGTGCCTAGAAAAAAGTAGATAAACAGATACTGACAAACTTCAATGACATTTACTATAGGGAGGCATAGGGCTATTGTAAGGATTAACTAATAAAATACCAATAACATGGTCAGCATCCAAAAATAGCAGCTATTATTACTCAAGATCCTTGTCATCAACTTTGTCCCCTTGTCTTTAGAGTTATTCACATCTCATTGCTACCCTAACACACATGAAACATCCCACCGAGAGGTAGAACACATCCCTAAGAATACCACATCCCAAGATCCATCTTTTTGATCTAGAGGACAGAAAAAAAGGAACATAAAAGAAATACAGCATTCTTCTACAGTTTAGAGCCTTGTGGCCCTTAGCAAGCCACTGAGCATGTCAGAGCCAGCATAAAGAGGGGAGCTACCTAATGGTATGAAATGTAGTGAACTGAAAAATTCATGATTTGAATTCCAGTTCCAACCTTGTAATTTATGGGAAATAGAACTTGGGACAAATCATTTTATCTTTCTGGAATTTGGTTTCTTCATCTGTAAAAAGAGTAGATCAGGCCTGATTATCTAAAGTTCCATAAACTAAGAATATCAATGATTACAGCTAATACTTTTGCAAGAATGGTCCTATATCCACTGAAAATTGCAGTTTTGGGGCCACCTGAGTGGCTCAGTCGGTTAAGCATCTGACTTCAGCTCGGTCATGATCTCCTGGTTTGTGGGTTCAAGCCCAGCATCAGGCTCTGTGCAGCACAGAGCCCGGAGCCTGCTTCGGATTCTGCGTCTCCCTCTCTCTTTGCCCTTCCCCCACTCATGCTGTTTGTCTCTCAAAATTAAATGAGTATTAAAAAAAATTTTTTAAGAAAAAGAAAATTAGAGTTTTGAATTACTTATTCAATTCTATCGCCCCAGGCCATACCTTCTACCTAGTTAAGACCTCTCACCCAGTCCCCTCTCCCGTCCAGAAAAAAAAAGAAAATTAAAAAAAAAATTAAAAAAAAAAAAAAAAAAAAAAAAAAGACCTCTCAGAAACTCATGTCACACCGGATGGGTAGCAGGAAGCAGGAATGACTTCTACTTGCTCTGGCAAACGGGAGAGTATATTAGGGTTACAGAGGAAATATTATGAGTACTCTTAGCTCTCCCCAACTCAGACCTTAATTTTAGCTCACTCTCAATCAAAAAGTATCTCTTTCCCCTAATCGATGGTAGATAAACTCTCACAGATTATCAGAGGACAGCAGAGAATGAACAGAGGGAAAGATGTTTGAATCAGAGGGCAGAGATAAGCAAGCAGAAGCTCCAAAGGAAAGTAAAACTACCCCTCCGTGTGTGGTAGGCAGAAAAATGGGTCCTCAAAGATCATCCTAGTCCCCAGAACTTGAGAAAACGTTACCTTACAAGGCAAGGGAGAAATAATGTTGCAGATGAAATTAAGGTTGCTAATCCACTCATTTTAAAATAGATTACTTAGGGAGGCGCCTGGGTGGCTCAGTCTGTTAAGCTACCAACTTCAGCTCAGGTCATGATCTCCAGGTTTATGAGTTTGAACCCCACGTGGGGCTCTGTGCTGACAGCTCAGAGCCTTGAGGCTGCTTCAGATTCTGTGTCTCCCTCTCTGCCCCTTCCCCACTTGTGTACTTTCTCTCAAAAAAAAAAAAAAAAAAAAAAAAATTAAAATAGCTTACCCTGGATTACATAAACTCAATGTAATCACAAGTGAAAGAGGGAAACAGAAGAGTCAATGTCAGAGTAATACAGCATGAGGAAGACCTGGCCAGCCATTGTTGGCTTTAGGTGGAGGGATCATGAACCAAGGAATGCCGGAGCCCCTAGAAACTGGAAATGGCAAAAAGCAGATTCTTCCCTAAAGCCTCCAAAAAGAAAACAACTCTGTTGACAGCTTGATTTTAGACCAGCAAGGCCCATTTCAGACTTTCAGCATCTAGAACTGTTAATAAACTTATGCTGTTTAAGTCACTCAGTTTGTGGTAATTTGTTACAGCAATAGGAAACCAATACACTTCATGATAATTAATTAGCAACAGGCACTTAATGGGGTGGGAACAAATTTTCATAGAAATCAGTTAATAAGAATTACAATGACAGGTAACTTGGAGTAAATATATGTGCAAAAAGTAAAATTTTTTGTGAACTATAAAAAGTACCCTAAAATATATACCAGTAATTTTGATGCAGACCATATAAAGACTAGAATATGGGCACTTTTTCTGGAAGTGAAAGGCAACTTATAAAATCAGAACTGCACTGAATATCATTTACAGGTTTTATACACATTCTCAGGCAGTAAAACTTCATGGTTAGGAGCATAGGTGCTGAGACTAGGATATTTAACTCTGTTAGCTGTTCATTCTGTTGACCTTGGGCATAAACACTCAAAGCTTATATTTCCTCATATGTTCAAAAAAAAGGTAATAACATCTACCTTATGGAGTGATGAAAATTCAATGGATTAATTCAACATAAAACACAACACAGTACCTATATACAATGAGTTCAAAAATGTCGTCTATATGTATTATATTTTCATTCTTACATTGATAGAATTCTCATTCCAAATGTTGTCACTTGAAGCAAATTGTTTTGTGGCCTTCAATAAGGCCCAATTAAAAAATTGCTTCCAGGTTGTTATAGTGTTAAGATTGGGTGGACCCAATGGAAGAAGTACATTCAGGTACCACACAGTAGGAAAAGCCAGGTAAGCATCTCTGCTGGCAGAATTTTGTCTTAATGAGGGATATTTCTGCCTGGGTGAACTACACATTATAGCAGCATCTGCAGCTAATCTCTGCACCTAGCGGGTGTCTGTGGACACCAATGACTCCCATTCCTACCATAAGACACAGGAGTAAAGAGTTGAAATCAACTGAAAGTGAAGGTAGCAGAAACACCTGTGGTTCTTGGCATTCCCTAAACTTAAAGAATGGTTGAATTGCTTCCTTATGAGGCAGCACAGATGCTAGTAACTTGCACCTGTTCTTAGGTGGGAAAAAACAGACAAGGGAGAAAAAAAAAAAAAAAACAATAGAAAAACAACTTCAAGGGAAAGAGAGACTTGTTCTCAGAAATCACTTAGACTAAAACTATACAGTAATAGAATAAATATCCATTTGGGGACCGATACTCCTCACCAAACTAAGTTTTTCATAGAAAATGTCTACTGTTGTACTCAACATAGTAGATACTCAACAAATGCTTATTCAACTGAGTTATTAAAAGTGAAATACTATAAAATACAAAATTATGAAATGTATGGCAGGATAAGTTATTAATCTGTAATGCATTTTCCCTATTGCAGAAGAATCAGAAATAGACAACATATAACACCCAACCCTAGGGAGAAGATATTAGGCTTTGTATTCTGAAACTTAGAGATCTCCACAAGAGAATTAAGCTGACTTGGTTTTAAAAGCCAAGGTTTACAGAGGCAAAGAGCTAAAGTCTATGTATAGGCTGCAGGATACAGTCCTGAGATATGTAAATGGAAGACACAGCTAGAAGGGAATGTCCTAAGATGAAGCAAGACTTTGGAGGAGGTTTACAAGGATGCCAGAGAGACAGGACCTTTGATCACATGGCTTGCAGATGTTGGAAACCTCAACACTGAGACCCCTAGTGTGAGACCTGGGGCTTCCAGGCCTTAGAAAAAAAGCCCCTGGTACAGTGGGCTAGAGAAGTGGGATCAAGACAGTCTCATCAGGGAACATCTCAGCTGGGACTGTGATGGATTAAAGACTCGTGGCCCTTCATTTTGGGGGTACCATGTAAATCCTGCATTTTCTTGTAAAACTCTAGGAAGGGAGAACAGAAAAAAGGATGTAAAGACTCAATTAATTTGATTTGGAAAAATAAAAATGTGTCATACTTCTGCCCACATAGTAGTAAGACAAAATTCATACACCTATGTATAACAAAAGATAAGACTACACTGAAGCATTAAAGCTGTTATCTCTGTTTGGTGTTATTATAATATTCAATTGTTTCAATTATACATATAATATATATTCTTTTAAATAATATATATTCTTATAGGTATTCTTTTAAAAATAAAAGTTAATAAGTCCACATTCCAACCCTCGACTATGCGGATAATGATAAAAGGATTTTTATTTTTGGTAACAATGGACCTCGCCCCTCTTCAGAACAAAGTTCAACTTTTTACCTTTTTCTGGCCCTTGAGAAACCAGAGAAGCTGTGATATTTAGGAAACTTTCTGGCTGCTAAAGACTTTTCAGCCTAGAACAACTCCCAACAATGGTCTATTCTAGCATCCATAATGATTCTGTTAGATGTTCAAAGACTACAAGATTCTCCAAGAATGAAACAAATAATTCCTCCCTTCACTGGCAACATCAAGTCACTGAAATTACTAAAATTAGAAATGTGTCTGAGGGGCATGCACCTGGGTGGCTCAGTCAGTTCAACAACTGACTCTTGGTTTCAGTTCAGGTCATGATCTCACAGTTTGCAGGTTCAAGCCCGACATCAGGCTCTGAGCTCAAAGTGCAAAGTCTTTTGGGGATTCTCACTCTCCCCCTCTCTCTACCACTCCTGTGTATGTGCTCCTTCTCTCACTCAAAATAAATACACTCTACAAAAAAGAAAGAAATGTCTCTGTGAGAGTCTATATAAAAGGGGTGTATGTGTATGTGTTTTAATATGTATTATTTCCAGTGCTGTTTATTTCTATTATGAAGATTCAGATTTCCATCTGGTAATATTTCTCTTCTGCCCAAAAGACTTTCTGGGAGAAGAACATTCCCTTACACTGCATTGTACAATTCTCAAAGTCAGGATATGACCGCTGATATATATTACTACCATCTAAACCTCAGACCCCATTCAAGCCAGCTGTCCTAATAAATTCCTTTCTAGTAAAAGGATGTGGTTGCAGAATTATTTTGTTGTCATGGCTTTTTCATCTCCTTCACTCTGGAACAAATGCCTCGGCCTTTTCTTGTCAATGACACTTTTGAAGGTAACAGGCCAGTTTTTTTTTCTTTTTTTTTTTTAATTGTGGTAAAAATGTATAACATCAAATTCACTGTATGGGAAAGCATTTTTCATGAGTTGACCAATTTCCAAAACTGAAATCTCCTTGATTTGAGGTATCATCTTATTTCTATATCCCTCATGCCTAACAAGAAACCTGGAATATGATAGGGTATTAATAATTGTTTAGGGGTGCCTGGGTGGCTCTGTTGGTTAAGCGTCCAACTCTTGGTTTCAGCTCAGGTCATGATCTCACAGTTTGTGAGTTTCAGCCCTGTGTCAGGCTCTGCACTAACAGCACGGAGCTTACTTGGAATTCTCTCTCTCCCTCTCTCTGCCCTTCCCCATCTCACTCACTCTCTCTCTTGAAGTAAATAAACTTTAAAAAAAAAAAAGTTGAATGAATGAATGATATAAACCACTGTAGGTTAGTGGGCACAGGTTAAGAAAACTCTTCTGTTTTCTACATCAGTTCCTTTATTCATCCCTTAAAACACACTCTTTGACCACCTGCTCTATGCTGACTCTGTCACTAAAATGGTTCTTAATCTGAGGGGGAAGCTATAAGCAAATCATAACAATGTAATGGCTGTAGGAGATATGTAGGGGAGAGCGTAGGACCAAATAAATTGCTACCCAGCCCAAAAAAGGAAGTGATCCACTTCTGCCTGATGGAATCAGGAACAGGGTCCCAAAGGAGGTGGCAGTTGACATGACTCTTGAGGGATTAGTAAGTTTTTGAAACCAACAGGGAGGAGCCTTTAAAAAGGTAGGTTTTGTTTTGTTTTTTTTCCTGTATTATCTAGCACAGCCCTAAGTTTTCAATTGTAACTCAATATTATTGCCTGAGAAATGATACGAAAATGACTAACCAGTAACTGGGTTGAAATGAAGTGAATCCCAACTCTAGTCTATTCCACCCTGATTCGGTTAATTCGAGGACCTCTGCAGATCTCCTTCTGTATAAGGACATATTTCATGCACATCCTTGCAAAGCATAAAAGCTGCCTCTCACATATTTGCTTGGTCTTAACATTTTGGGTTTCACTTAATTCCATTGTTATCTCCCAAAGTGAGATTTCTTTGTAATGATCAGACAGTCTGTAACAATGCTTGAATAGACTTGTTGCCTTAAGAGTAGATTTGATTTTATTGATTTTCTTATAATGTTTGTAATTGTTCCAGTTTGTTGGAGCTTTTTTCTTTCCTTTCTTTTGTGTTTCCTAATTGCTTTATCTTTAACAGAAAAGATCTGTTTGTGGCTTGTTGATCTTTTCCTTCATTAAGAATGTATGTTGCAAGACAAACTTGGTAAAGAAGGGCAAAACTATTATCAAAAATTTGATTACACTCTCTAATATAGGTTTCTCTTTCATAAAAACAGTACAAAATGTCTTTGTCCTTCACTTCATGAATAATTATACTCTTTGGAGGGGAAGAAATCTGTTATGTTCAGCACTTTGATTCCAATGCTGTGTTACGTTGTTTGGCATAAAACTTGGTTATTTGATCCTCTTTGTCCTTCTTAATGCCTCTGCATTATCATCTGTGTTTTAACAAATGAAATGAGTAACCATCCAAGGTCAATACAAAAACCCTGAGGAGAAGCATCTCTTCCTATGCACACATTCATTCAACAAACATTTATTGAATACAAACAAAATGCCAAGTAGGTTGTCAATTATAGGGAAGAAAGACAACAAAATATGTTTCCTAATCCTAAACCTGGGTGAAATTGCAGAAGGGAATGAGACCCATCAATGCCTCCAGTTGTGATGGTACATGGCATTTATATTTCAAGCCAGGGACTCAAGAATCACGTAAGTCTGAGTTCAAGTCTTAGTTTTGCTAAAACGTGAGTGACCTCAGGCAAATTACCTGACCTATTTGAGTTTTAATTCCCAGTTTTAATTCTCAGCAGTACCTCCCTCAAGATTTTTGTAAACATTACATGAAATAATGCAGGTAAAATGCTAATCAGAGTGTCAGGTATAGATTAAGCACTGGATGAGTGCTTACTAGATATACTCTAATCCTGCCTCATTTACATTAGCCCACTAGGCTAAAAACATAGAAGGTTCCCAATAAATGTTCACTGACTAAAGCCAGTCCAAATATTCTACCCCCAATGCAATCAGATGATGCAACATCAGACATTAAATTAAGGATTTCCAACCTAAGTTGGGAAAGTTAAACGGGTATTGGGGTAAGTGGGTGGGAACACGAGCACACGACTGGTGTACTGCAGTCCAAATCTCTCACATTAACACCAGTCTCATGCTCTTTCTATTCATATAAAGTTAATTTGATGGTCGACAAGCAGTCTGCAAACTGCTTATATTCCAAAATTCCAATTTCTGGTTAAAGAAAATATAACATGAATGGTGAATCAGAATATACTTCTTGGTGCATCAGATTCCATCTTCCATTATCTAGGCCCAGCTTCAGTCCTTCTCCTTATGGTAAAATGAGCACGCTTTTAGAAATAAACACAAGGGGCATCTGGGTGGCTCAGTCAGTTGAACATCTGACTTCAGCTCAGGTCATGATCTCACAGTCCATGAGTTCGAGCCCCGTGTCAGGCTCTGTGATGACAGCTCAGAGCCTGGAGCCTGTTCAGAGCCCTCTCTCTGCCCCTCCCCTGCTCATGCTCTCTCTCTGTCTCAAAAATAAATAAAAACATTAAAAAAAATTTTTAAAGAAATAAATACAAAAATATACAAGGTGCTAGTCTACCAGGTGTCACCTCCATGACAAAAGGAACTATAAAAATAATAACTCCTGGAGAAAGGAAAATCATATGAATCTATAATGAAAAGTTCACAGAAATTATAACATCTTAAAAATAATTTGAAATCATTTGAAAAAAATAAGCCAGGAGCATCTGGGTGGCTCAGTTGGTTAAGCATCTGACTCTTGACTTTGCCTCAGGTCATAATCCCAGGGTTCGTGGGATCAAGGCCCACATTGGGCTCTGTGATGACAGTGAGGGGTCTCCTTGGGTTTCTCTTTCTCCTGATCTCTCTCTGTCTCTATCTCTCTCTCTTTCTCTCTGCCCTTCCCCTGCTCATTTGCACACTCGCTTTGCCTCTCAAAACAAATAAACATTAAAAAAAAGAAAAATAAATAAGCCAACAGTCTTGAACAAGAAGAATAACCAGTTCCAACAAGCAATCAATAGCTAATTATTGAGCACCTTCTATGCACTCAGCATTTTCCAAAAGCTTATCTAAGAATAACCTTGAAAATTTTCTGTCCATGTGGGTAATGACCTGAACAGGTATCAGGTAAAAGAAATAGAATAAACTGAACTCTGCTGAACCAATAAAATCAAATTATCAAAAAACATAGCTAATGTTACATAAGCAATAAGGCTTCAATATAGGACAGAGAAAAGTGTTATGGACAAAATCTCTACGGAAGTTTAGAATAAATTTGTTTAAGGCAATGTGCTTAAGGCAGATCCTGTCAAAAACAGCACATAAAAAATTTAGGCACTGACTGTGGTTTATAGAATTCTCCTTTTTTGGAGGTTGGTATTTACCATCATCCTGATAAATGCTTCTTTACAGTCTATTCATTCCTTGTTGGCCCATATCCCCCACCTCTAGTATTTATTGCATAAAGGAATGTTTCTCAGACTATTCAGAGATAAATCTCTTCATTGATGGAGGGTTTTCACACTGCCTATTATGTGCCTATCTAGACTCAGCCAACAATTTATTACCAGTTGAAAAAGGAGGCAATGAGGTAAAAGACTGAATTGTTTTTATGTCCATGTCTATATTTCTTAAAGAGTAAGAACCCTTATAAAAGAAATTCATCCTGGAGCCACATGAACCACCATTCATTTGGAGTAAAGTGAACTTGTTATAAAATATTGAAAACAGAATCAAATTCTATGAGGCTGTCACTATGTTTTACTACCAGGAGCTATTAAAATCTCTACCCAGTTA
This sequence comes from Panthera uncia, assembly GCF_023721935.1. NCBI lineage: Eukaryota > Metazoa > Chordata > Mammalia > Carnivora > Felidae > Panthera > Panthera uncia. Next base: position 18,698,160 of record NC_064808.1, on the reverse strand, counting down.
CTTTCTCCTCTTACCAAATAAAATAATGCTATGAGCCTCCAAATATGAGTTCCTTGGAACACCACACATATTGGCTAGAGTCAACACATAGCATTAGAACGTATGCCCTCATACCACTCTCGCTTAGGGAAAGTCCCCTCTACTGAATGTGATATTTAAAGTTTCATTAGCCTTGAAGTATATAGCATGGTATAGTAGAAAGAGTATTAAAGAGTCACACAATTTCTTTTTTAGCCCCACATCTGTCACTAACATACTTTGTTAACTTGAACAAGTCATTGAACTTCTCTTCTCATTTTCTTAATATAAATAATGAGAGTTTAGATGAAATAGCCTCCAAGATCCTTTTATTTAGGTTCTACATTATTTGAGTCTGTATTTACCAACCAATGCAAATGTCCAGGCACCAGCCTGCCTCTCCACACCACATCCACTATCGAGTAATGTATTCTAGGTGCTGCCAGTACATGTGCTTTAGTGAGCACTTTCCAAAGGAAGATATATTAATTGAGCAACATCTATGTGAGAACATAAAGTTTTAACTGTGACCACATATGACTTTACAAGTAGCCACTTCAATTCAGTCAAATTAGCAGTTACTATAGGGTTATTCTCCAATTGCTGGGCAAAATAACCAGATCTTAAGCAAAATAAACAGATTTCTCTTTTCTTCCCATCCACAATGGAAGTGTTAATATATAACTACTACCCTGAATCTCAAAGTACAGATTCTAATGTGGTCAGCACTTCCAACTCACAGGTAAGAATATTTAAATATCAATTAGATTTTTGCGCCCCCAAAAAATCAACAGAGACAATTTTATCAATAGATGAATATGTTTACCCTCATCTCAGAAAGAAAAGGCAAGGAAGGGCAAGGAAAGCAGAGCAAGAAAAGAGAATACATCATGTTTCAAGTTACTGTTACTATTACTGATCTGACCTACATAAGCCCTTGCCCTTTAAGTCTTCAGCGAGATCCATTTGCAAGCACTAGATGGTTTTATTTGACACTAGAACACCAGACAATTATAGTCCATTTTGATTGTATACTCCTGCAAGAAGACATATGAGGCCCAAACACAAGCCTCCTGGAAGAGGCAGAGTGCCCTGGTAAGTACTGTGTTCGGGGAAGAGGTAACTTGTGTGCATTTATGACCATGGGGATGCCTAGTAACATTTTTATGCCCCCTTTCATAAGTCTAAGAATAAGGATATCATAGCAGCGATATTTCCTGGTACAGTGAGATCTGTAAGAAGGCATACAAAAGATTTTGGATCCTCTAGCCCCATGACTAAAAATAATTTTATCAATTTAAAAATATTATCTATTTTATTGAAAGGTAATGGACGACCTACAAATTGGCTGATGGTAAGTACACAGATTGATAAGTATTGACAAATGTACACTGTAGTGCACCACCACCACAATCAGGTTTATAATGGAACACTTCCATTACCCCCAAAAGTTCCATTATGTCCCTTTGCAGACAGTACCCACCCTCCAGCCCCAGAAAACCTATGATCACCGCCAATATGGTTTTGCCCTTTCTTGAATTTCCTAGAAGTAGAATCATCATACAGTATTTAATTTTGTATCAATCTTCTTTCATGTAGCATGTTTTTGAGATTAATTCATATTATGAGTATTAATATTCTTATGTCTTTTATCACTACATAATTTCATAGTGTGGCTGTGCCAAAATTTATTTAGCAATTTGCCAATAGATGGACATTTGGTCTATTTCCAGTTTGGGGCTCTTATGAATAATGCTGCTGTGAACAATATTGTGAAATTCTGTATGTGGACATATATTTTCACTTTGCATGGGTAGACATCAAAAAAGAAAAAAAAAGTGGATGGGTCATTTGGTTAGTGTACATTTAACTTTGTAAAACCTGTCAAACTGCTTTCCAAAGTGGCCATGGTGTCCTTCATTCTCACCAGCAGGATGTGAAAGTTCCAGTCCTTCCATATCCTGGAAAATACCGAGAATTCTCAGACTTCTTAATTTCATTTTTTCCAGTGGGTAGCTGATGGTACTTCACTGCAGTATTAATCTGCATTTCCCTAGTGACCAATTATGTGGAGCATCTCTGCATGTGCTGCCTGCTATCTGCATTCCTTTCGTACGTGTGTGAAGTGTCTATTCAAATCTTCTGCTCATTTTTAAAATGCGGTTATATGACTTACTCTTGAGTAACACAATTTCTCTATATATTCTAGATAAAATTTTTTGGGCAGATGTCTTCTGCAAATGTTTTCTCTAATTTTGTGGCTATCTTTTTCATTTTCTTAACAGGAGTTTTCAATAGGCAAGTTTTAATTTTGATGAATCCATATTCTTTTTTTTTTCTTTTAGGATCGGTGCTTTTTGCGTCCAAACTTTTTGTGTAAGAAACCTTTGCCTAACTCAGGGTAACAAAGATTTTATCCTGTTTTCTTCTAGACTGTTTATGGTTTCAACCCTTATGTTTAATCTATGGCCCATTTTTAATTAATTTTTCTGTAAGGTGTGATAAAAAGGATTGAGGCTCTCTTCTTTCCAGGTGGATATACAGTTACTCCAGTTCTGTTTGTTAAAAATATGATTTTTTTCGATACTAAAATATCTCTGCTCCTGTAATTAAGACTTTGACTCCATTTTTGGTGTTTAACTAAGACAGCTTTCAAGCCACACCTGCCTCTTGCCAGTCTGCCCAATAGCTTGGGAGATACCAGCAGGAAATTCAGATTTTCCAAAGCCCCAGCCAACATGCAGACACTTTTCGCCAGGGCCACACCCAGCCACTATAAAGTTCTAAGCACTCTCTAGGTCTTACTCAACCCAGCAGGTACCTGCTTGTGCTTGATGTGCCCCCCGCCCAGGAGTCCCTTTTGTAACAAAAACCTTTTCTCTCAAATCTTCTTTATGTATGTAGTGTCATCATCCCAACTATTAACTGGGAGGTGGCCCATCCACCTTCCATTATGTCACCACAATACACCTTTGTTAGAGATCAATTGACTACATGAGTAGAAGTCCATTTTTGAAGGCTCAATTCTGTTACATTGATGTGTCAAAACCATATGGTCTTCATTACTGTAGCTTTATAATTAGCTTTAAAATCAGACAGCATAAGTCCCTTTCTATTTTTCAAACTCGCTGTGTGTAGTCTAGGTGTTTTGAAATTTCATATACATTTTAGGATCAATATGTCAAAATATTTTTAAAAATTACTGAGATTTTGATATAGATTGTATTAAATCTAGAGACAAATTTTAGAAAAATTGCTATTAATAACATTGATGTTTTCAACCTAAGAATATCATGTAACTCTCCATCTGTTCAGATCTTGATCTCAGCATAATCTTATTGTTTGCAGTAGTAAGAACTGACAGATCAAAATTTATTCCTAAGTTTTTTTTGTTCCTAAGTGTTTTTGATGTAATTTTCAAATTTTTAGTTGCTATCATCTACAAATAAAATACATTTCTGCATATTAATCTAGTACCCTGTGACCTTGCTAAATCCATTTAACAGTTCTAATATTTTTAGTCTATTCCTTAATGTTTTCAAGAAATTTGGCCCTGTTATCATGAAGAAAGTCATATTTACTTCTTCCTTTCCAATAAATGTGCCTTTTTCCCTTACTTTATTGCACTGAAAAGGTTTTCCACATCAGTCTTAAATAAAAGTGGAGAGAGTGAATCTCCTTGTCTTGTTCCTGAGATTAGGTAAGAAGCATTCAGTCCTTCATCCTTAGGTAGAATAGACTTATTGCATTCTTTGCTTGATTCGTCCCCCATCCCTCTATCTACAACATTTCCAATATAATCTTCCAGTAACCTACCACTCTTGACTCTGTACCTAACCATGTGATTTTTCTTGAAGCATATTTACTTAAATCCTGTTGGTCAAGATGAGGTTGGAAAAAGTATTTATACGTTTCCATTTTATTCTCTTTCCCCCTCCTATTTCAATAAAAAGATGTCTGAGCTGACCTCCTAGAAATGAAAGACATGTGGAACAGAACCAAGTTGACCCAATAGTCCCAGCCACATCTATCATATATAGATCAATTCCATCATCCAGTGACCTCCAGACATATGAGTAAGCCCAGCCAAAAACAGCCAAACCACCTAGTCAAGCTCCATTTGACTGCAGGTTTATGAGGAAGCCCATCTGAGATTACCTGAGCCATGCCAGAGAAGCAAAAGCTTACAAATACATTTATTGTTCTTTGCCACTGAAATTTTATAATTGTTTGTTATGCAGCTTTACTGTGCCACTAGTTAACTGATACAGTGGATTAGAATCAGCCTGTGTAAATCCTATTTGATTTAATCTAAGAATACCAATAGTCATCTGAAATTCTTCCACATTCTCAAAGCATCAAACACAGCCCTGTTATTTCTGCAAATGTTTCAGAGAAAAGGGCATGAGCTATTAACATCTTAGTTTCAATGAATTTTTCATATTCAGAGGCTTCCTACAATAATATTTACAGTGTCCTTGAAAACATTTATATGTGTTAGGGCACAGAGGAGGATGTACATAGTTGGAGAGAACAAGGATTTGATAATATCAAATAAATTGGGCCATTGTTACATGCCAAGAGTGCTTGTCACCTGCCACATTTCTTTCTCCAGCTCCAAAAGCAGTCCCTCTTCCTTGTGCTCCATCATGAGAGGAGTTTTGGCAACAGAAATGCAACATTCCTCTTGCGATTTCAATTTCACAGTTGAATAAGGAACAAGCATGAGCAGAGAGTAGCCTAAGAAAGGCATGACAAGCATAGCAGATGGGGGAGCCTAGCCATTTATTCTGCATCTTTCCTCCTTCCCATAACCCTTTCACTTTGTACAATTAAAAAAAAATGAAAGTGGGCTTCAAGTCCTGATGAGGTACCAGATACAGCCTTTAACTTCCCCAGATGACTAGATTCCAATCGGACAGAAACATGGGATTGGTGTCTTTCCATTAATCTCTGGTTGTGTTTCTGCTTTAAGGCTTATTTAAAGAATAAACTTATTCTCCAGGTCTGTGCCACTGGAAGAGAAGGAAAGAGAGGACAGTGAAAGTGACATCTGTCAGGTAGCAGTAATTAAGCAGAGATGTGTCGAGTTTCAATGCTCTAAATGGTCCTGTTAAAGTGTTGATGAGCAGTGAAATGTCTGATTAAATTTTAAGCACAGATAAATGGGCTGGCCCCAGCATAGGATAAGGCTAATGGAGTAGTAGACTGAACAAATTAAACGAACAATGTGTCAGTGCTAGTGAAGGGATAAGCTGGCACAAATATGCCTCTTCTAGAGTCTAACATAGCTTCCTCTGCATGATCACAAAGAATAGATTTTCTGCAAGGACCCCATGAGCTTCAGCATATATCAGGGTAGTGGAAAATGCATCAGTTGAGCTATTAAGGGATGAGAGTTCCAGTTCTGGCTCTAATGCCATCGAAATGATCTAAGATAAATTATATCATTTCTTTGGTCCTCAGTTTTCTCATGTGTAAAATAGGGGGTTAGTTCACAGCCTAAAAGCTCTAAGAAGCTATGATTTAAATTTCATAAATGATTTAAGAACCAAAATTTTACTTTTATGCCAAAGCCAAAAACATTTGAAGTAGTGATCCACAGAATGTGTACTTCAAAGCCTTAAATAGCATGAAGATAACCGGAGGGATAAGATGGGAAACATATTTTTGGTGGCTTCAGGACCTCATCCCATCATTGAACCACAGCAGGTTTTCTCTCATCTGTTTTAAGTTTTGGGTTCCATGCACATTTTTTGTAACAGGCAAAGATTCTGACAATAAACAAATTAAAAATCACTGTATTATTTTTTTCTGATTTTCTGTTCATATTTTAGGGGAACAGGCAAATTTGAAGGGGACATGGGGATCAAAATAGAACAGAATAGTGAATTATGGACTGAAAGAATCTTGGAGAGTAATCCATTCCCCGCATCATTGAGTCAAGAAGACCAAAGGCAGAGTGTCTCATGGCCTCTAATGACAAGACTTCAGAATTTGGCACTTGAGATGTCATTATGTACAAGAAATTCTGAAAATGCTTGTTTTCACTCTTACTGATCAGGAAAACCCTCACATGTCCAATGGAGCAGCAAAAATCTTGCAAAGGTCTAGAACTCAACGGGACCCTAAACATCACCAAATCTGGATCTTGTATTTTCTGTTTCTCTCACTTTCCTATTATTTGCAATTATGATTTCACACCTTCTCCATTCTCTTCATATTTTCTACCTCCTTCTATCTTCTCTTTCACATAAATGACTTGGACTCATACTTGATGAGAAAGTAGAAATTATTGTCCATGAACTCCCACAGTTCTCACTACCAAATCCACAAACACATCAACACCTTCACCCTTCCTTTTGTTTTTAACTAAGGAAGTTCTCCAACCTTCTATTAGACGCCTTGAGTCCCCTTCTCCCTTGACTCTTCCAGCAATCTCAGTTCTTAAATCATTGTCTCTTTCTTATATCTTGTCTCCCTCTCTCTACTTAATCATTCCCATTAGCAGTAAACATTCTATTATTTCTTATTATTTAAAAAACTACCCATTGGGTCAGCCTACACTGCCACTTTCTAGGTACTGATATTTCTGTTAATCTTCTTGAAAGAACTTGTGCACATGCACACACACATACACACACACACACACACACACACACACACACACACACACACTTTAGCCACTACTTCAATTATAATTCCCATAAAATCTGGATCGATGGAAGGATGGATTAATAGATAGATAGATAGATAGATAGACAGATGACAGGTAGATGTACTTTATGTTTCTCTCTTACATTATGGCATTCTCCTCACTTCTTCAAAGTCAGACTTTGCTTTGGGAAACATTCATACTGTTAGAGCAAAAAAATCAAGAGAAAAGAAACTACTGTTTGTATCAATTTTCAAAGCCGACATTTTTTAGAGTATATAAACACAGATTAGTTTTGAAGGACAGAATTGGTCAAGAAAGAAAGTGAATTTTAAAATTCCAGAAACCACCTCTATAGAAAATAAAGCCTATAGTCTGAAAGTGTAGTCTTACCAGGAACCATGGATTAGAGAGATGGAGGATATTAGGTAAGAAAATCGTTACCTCCTCACCTAATAGACAGTGGAAGATGAAAGCCAATCTAGCAGGTTCTGGATATAATAGGGATGGGAATGCAGGAGCAGACGAAGCAGTAAAACATATGTGTCCTAACTCTCCATTCTGGGTCAAAATCATGGGTAAATGATGCTGCTTAAAATAACCATAAAATTTGGGCACAGAGCAGATTAGAGCTTGTTCCTTACTTCTCTGGCCACAGACTGGGAAAATTTCAATTTCCTTTGACGAAATACTGTGTTCAATAAGATGCTATCTAGGTAGTAGGCTAAGAAATAGCTGACAGAAATCTGTAAGAGAAATAATCAAAGACAGTGCCATTAGAGTCTCCTTCTTCATCCACCAGCATGGATGCTATCTAGAAATTCCTGCATACACTCACTAGACGAAACAAAAGGTGGCTGAGTCAATAGTCTAGGGAGTATCACAGAACTACCTGAGGAAGCCATGAAGTACCCTATAGTGGAAGTTGAAAGGTGATAACTGGATCCATGCATAAGATAGAAGGTGTTGCCAAGGTCTAAACTATCTGCTATGCCAGCCAGATATGGGGGTAAGAGGAGAGGTATGAGCCCTGACAATGCCATGAAAGAAGACATTTTGCTTCATTAGCAGCAGGCCTCAACACCAGATGCCATCAGGAAGCCCAAAAACCAAACGGATTAAAGGACATCTCCATGAAATTTACCAAGGATCCCCAGGACAGCATAGTAAGTTACACATGGATCTGCTGACTCTTTCCCACATTTGGTCATGAGAATACATGTCTGCATCTACACTAAACCAGCCATTTGTCTAAGATAAAAGTAAATTAGTTTTGGGGGGTTAAAAATGCAACAGGCATGCTCCATTCTCATAAGCCAACTGCCAACTTGACATCTTTACTTGTAATGTCGCAAAAGCATCTCAAAACTTATCATATCCACATACAAATTCTTGATCATCCCCTCCTGCTCTGGTCCTCCTTCAGATTTCATCTTCTTATTAAATGACAAATGGCACTTCATGAACCTACCCAATCGCCTGGGAGCCATTCTTGAAATCTCCTCTGTTCTCATTCTTAGAAATCTCACAGGGAATCTACTGCTCCTGTCTTCTACTGCCACATTTCTGATCCAAGCCAACAACATCTCTTGCCTGGGCTATTGTCCTCAACAATGAACTCAGGGAGTTTTATTCTATTTAAATATGGGATTTCTAGATATGCATGGTGGAACTGAAAATATGTTCATTGCTTCCTCTTGTCAAGCCCTTCTTAACTGAGAGACGAAAGATAAAGATGTATGACTAAGAAATCACAAAAGTCTACATGATGGAAACATGCTGGAAAAGTAAGCAGATCAGAAAGGGCCAATTAGTCAGTGCCAAAAGAATAGAATGCTGATGAGGAACCAATCAACTCAGCAATTTGTACTATAAACACCCCTGAAAAGCTCATGAGTAACAGGTAGCAGCATGGCATACTGGTAAGTGTTTAGCAACTGGCTCTCCTGTTAAAACAGACAAACAAACAAATAAACAAACAAACAAAAGCACTGACTTGTACCATTGCTGATTTCCATGATGCAAATATTCTATGTTCAATTGCAAATTACTAATGTAATGTCACTGAATGCAGACTTTAGAAGAAATGTACAACAGGGAGCCTGGCTGGATTAGTTAGAAGAGCATGTGACCCTTGATCTCCAAGTTGTGAGTTCAAGCCCCACTCTGAGTGTAGAGATTACTTAAAAATAAACTAATTAATTAAGTTTAAGAAATGTACATAATCTGTGAATACGGATGACACAATCCCTAAATTATATACATGGAGTACAAAATGTATGGGTCACGTACCTTTTCCCAGGAAGACCCTCAGACATGTGCTCCAGCAAGACGAAAGAGGATCCTCACAACTGTGACTCTTATCTCTGGTTAGAAATAATGAGAAGTCCCAAGAAAAGAGCTGTGCAGACCAAGCCCAGAATAAAGCAGGAAGTAGGAGGATCCTAGTAAGTAGCATTTGAATTAAAAATGAAAAGGAACCAACATATTCCAGTGCTTAATAGAAATTATACAGTTTGGGTAAAAATTGGGCTCGGGATAAAAGAATTAATGATACAGATAGAAAATTAAAAGAGTGAATGATGAAGAACTTATTACTACCAGGTAACACGAATAGCTATGCACAAAAAGGAAGTGTCATCAGTGAAAAATACTTACTTGATAATAATTGTAATGTAAACAGTGAGTAGCTATTTCTACCATGTGATATTACTATATTAGGTAGAAAACATTGGGGAGGGCGGTGATGCTGGTATCATCTTCCATAGTTGAAAGACAATATATAACATCTAAAACTGAAAACTAATGAAGAAGGAACAATTGAAATAACTGGAGAGATTCTTCAACTATTGCATGAAACTGGTACCTTGAGAATAATGTCCCTCATCTTTATTTCTCTTGCCCAATCCAGACACCTGGGGTCTCTGCAAAGCGGTGGAGGTCCCAGCAAAGACCTCAGAAGACCTCTATTTGATGTTGTCACCTGTCACGTCTAAAGCAAAGTACCTGAATCCGAGCCTCCTCCTCCATTTATCAAAGGATAAAAGAAGAACAAGAGGTTGCTATTTTTCTGTTATGGAAGCTCTGCCAACAGTGTAATGCTGGGGTTAAGAGCATGGGGTCTGGCATCAAATGGCCTGGATTTAACTTATCACTCTGACCCGGACAGCTATATGACCTGGGCGAGTTAGTTAAATCTCTCAGTCTCAGTTTCTCATCTTTATAATGGGAATAGCAAGACTACCTATTCCACAAAAACAATTGTGAGAATTAAATAAGATAATATATGTAAAATGCCCAGAACAATATTTGGTACATAGTAAAGAATTGATAAACATTAACTTTTATGATTATTATTTGGCTTTTTAAAATTATGTAGCCAAATGACTCTTATAAATGTAAAAAGGTAAATTAAAAGAATAGTATATGTGATGGGTTGTAAGGCTTAAAATGAAGTAGGCTCTACGGAACAAAGTGTAGCATGCTGGGTCTTATCTGAGGTAACAGTTTGGGTTTCTGGGGGGAGAGCATGAGAAATACTATAAATATGCAGGGTTTTGTTTCTTCGGAGGGAAATTGGAAACTCTGTAAGTAAACCCAGAGATCTTTCCGGGGGGAAAGATTAAGACCCATTGTACCTAAGATTCAAAGTCATTAAAATTTATCTGAGGGTGTTGGCTTGACCATGATTTAGACCCAAAAACACAGAAAGGCAATCCATCTCCTACTATGATTAATCAGCAGGAAGGAAGAAGACAATGGCACTGTGAGCAGGTTGGTACTAGCAGGAGGAAGATAATGACCATTCTGGCTTCATGAGGGGTCAGACACCAGAGCCTGTCCTGAGGAAGCCATCCTACTTATCAACTTCTACTCCCCAGGAATGGTGATATTAGTTCATATGATCAGCTCTAACACCGAAAATCCATGATAATTTTGGAATAGGGCACACGTGGCTGAGTGTGACAAGAAATAAACTTTCTGTTGTGCCTTAAATTAATAAAGCACAGGTGATGTTCAAAGTAAATGGAGGAGGAGGCTCAGGTTCAGGTACTTTGCTTTAGACATGACAGGTGACAACATCAAATAGAGACAGGTCTTCTGAGGCCTTTGCTGTGACCTCCACCGCTTTGCAGAGACCCCAGGTGTCTGGATTGGGCAAGAGAAATAAAGATAAGGGACATTAGTCTCAAGGTACCAGTTTCATGAAATAGTTGAAGAATTCTCTAGTCTCAAGATTATATCACAGATTAGGAAGCAATTATGGTTCTTCGTACCTGAGTGAGACTTTGAAAGGTTGTTTTGTTAGTAGAAAGGCAGAAAACATGGAAAGAACTAGACTTCGCGTTAACTGAGTGTATTCTCACCGCAAACTTTAAGACAGAACATCCTATTGCCATATACTTATCCCTGTTATGAGAAAAATGAATCAGTTGGCTCTTGAATGTATTCTAGGCCCCAGCCTACTTGTTATAAGTAGAGAAGCTAGCATTGTGGATTTATTTTTTACTGGTTTCTTTGCTGTTGTTGTTGGGTGGCTTGGTGCTGGCTTTGGACTAGTGCATCCCACCCTAGGGATCCCATTTCCCCACTTGCAAAGGAAGGATAATGAGTGGTTACCCCTTTCTATTTCACAAGAACACCGAAAGAAACAAGGAGTGCGTTACATCAAATAACATAAATAGCTACAATTTTCTAAGCATTCATTAGAAATGTGGCACTGTGCTAAACATTTCATACAGATTATTCCACTTCATTCATTCTTTACACAAACACTGTGGAAGAGATAGTATTATCTCCAGGTCACAGACAACAGAACCAAGGCTCAGAGAGGTTATATAATTTCCTCAGAGACCAACACTAGGATTCAAGCCTACCCCTTTCTCAATCCAAAGACAACTACCCAAATCCCACTTTCCTGGAGTTCCCAGGGGATGGAAACCACATAAATCAACCATAACTATTTTTTTTTTTATCTTTCAATGTGTTAAAAAAAAACTGTAATCAGGATCTTCTGATTCTCCTGGATCTCACCCACAAGAAAAGTTTAGCCATAGGTATTATCTCTGTGAAATGGCAACATTTGACATAATGGGAAACCTTTAAATCAATTAAAAATATGTGAGATATTTAATCCCTGGAAGTTTGGAATTTTGGTATAAGGAAAATATTGACCCAAGACCACTATCTTCACACAGTTACTTATATGGGCCTTTCTTCATATGCATATCATCATATGGTCACCATATGCATGTAATAACTGTACTAGGTAGTCTTATTTCCATTTTTTAAATGGCTTTATAATATTGCTTTGGATTATCATGTCAGAAGTTACTTAGCCAACTGCATAATGAAAGATATTTTATTTATTTCAAACTGTTTAATATGATAAATAATGCTGTAATAAACATGTTATGCATATATTTTAAATATATTTTCAATTATGTTTGGCACACTAAACATTTTCAACTCATTATGACACAAAACTGAATTTATAATCTGCAAAATGTTCACTTTCTCACCAACATATAAAAATACTTTTTCTTTTTTAATCAGTCAGCATTTGTGTATTATTACTCATTATAATAAGGTCCTGACTACATTTTCATAGCACCAGATACTTTACTATGAACTATGGCATATATTCCTTTTGGCTATATGAATAGCCTTATTTCACCAATACCCAACAAGCAAATATCCTCAGGATTTTCCTAATCACAAATCATCATGAAAATCATACAAAAAAAAAAGGTGGGGATATAAAAAGAGAAGCATGAATTTCAGGCCTGTCATCTAATCTCCTTTATTTACTTAGAATTTAATAAGCCACTAGGCGCATAGGCTGGTACTCAAATCCATGGCTATAGCACAACAGCCCTGGGAACTTTGAAGGATGTGCTAGGAATAAACCTATGTCTACATCCCATCTTCTACATCTCTGCTTTCAACTATTTGGTCAGGGATCTTGGGCAAGCGTGGTAGAAACTGTGCTACCCCTATGTGGTGACAAGCAATACCATGAGTAACAAATGAGCCTATTACTGCTTTACAGTAGAAGAGACAGGTTAATCCTTTGTCAAATCCCTGTGCATGGTGTCCTCTTCCTTGTTCCAATTACCCAGGAAGTGATGGCACTTTCTCATCCACGGCCTTTCAACACCTGCTGACATGTATTTAGAACATGGCTGGGTCTGTGAGTCTTAAGCACGCTGTGTCCAGAAAATACAAGTAACAAAGGTATACAAGAGACGGAGATCCAATACTTTCTAGACTCAGACAGCACTCATATAAAAATGAGAGGAAGAGGGGTGCCTGGGAGGTTCAGTCATCTCAGTATCTGACTCTTGGTTTAAGCTCAGGTCATGATCCCAGGGTCATGGGAACAAGCCCCATTTGAGGCTCCACACTAAGTGAGGATCCTGCTTAATATTCTCTCTCTCTCCCTCAGCCCTTCTCCCCCATGTCTAAAATTTAAAAACAAATTAAAAAATAAAAATAAAAACCAGAATAAGAACAAAGACAAGCAAAGAGAGAATCTTTTTCAAACAAAATATGTATTTAAATCAAGAAATAAAATAATTACTCAAATAGAACCAGTCATAGAACATAGAATACCACCAATAACCAACATCTTGATTTTACTAATGAGGAATCCGACTCCCTAGAAATTGTAATAACTTGCCTAAGTTAGTTTGCGGCACAATCCCTATGAAAGATACGCCCTGAAATATCATTTGCCTTTTTTTTCATCATTAGCAATTCAGATTCCCTCATTTTAAATAGCTTTTTATTCATTCAACAAATAACTTTTGAGTATCTTCCATAAAATTACTACACCAGGCTCCAGGGATTCAGCCAAGGTTGAAATGTAATGATGCTGGGAATGTAAAATCAAAAGTCATGGTTTGGCAAGGAGATAGGCTTATCGACTGGTACTTAAAATGCAGTGTGACGAGGAGAATCAAAACAAATGGAATCCAAAGAAGTGTGCTCCAAAGTCTGCCTGTGGGACTCGGGGAATTTCTCAAAAGAGGTGGCCCTTGAGGTGGTTTGAAGGATGAATAGTAGTTAATAAGGAATGAAATAGGGAACAGCATAGGAGGCAGAGGGAATATTATATAAATGGGATAGAAAATTTTTAAAGCTACATATAATTTAACCCATTTCTTCACCTCTAATGACACAGTACCTGATTGATATACCTCCGTATTTTTGGTTTCCACCATACCTTGCTAGTGGAAGGCTTTCTCGGCTTAACTGTTGGTGTTCCTAAGGTCCTCAGCCTTCTGTCTTTTCTCTACACACTCTGCCTTGGCTTTCATTGCCTTGATTATGTGCCCCAGGTCTCTCTCCTGAGCTCCAAATCAACAAGTACAATTGTATAATGGAAAGGCTCACTTAAATGTAACATAAACATCTCAAACACAAAATATCTGAAAATATTCCCAATGCTTTCTCTACAAACACCCTATTCCCATTCCTTTGTTACTTCAGTAAATTGCACCAAGACAGTTAACCAAGAAAGAAACCTCAGTATCACTTCTGACTGTTTTCTTTCCTCCATATCTTGCACTCAATCTGTCACCAAATCGGTCAAAATTCTTCCTGACATCTATTCCACTGCACTGTCCCAAGCCAGTAATAGAACTCATATGTACTATAGCAGAAAACTTAGCCTTCATGCCTCTAGTTGTATCACCATCAAAAACTATCTACCTACTATCTTAATTTCTGGGAAACAGAACTAATCATATCACCCACCCTCAAATACTTAAAACTCTTTGGTAGACTTCCAATCACCTTATTTGCAATTCCAATTTCTATGATCTGGTCTCTATGTCTCCCATCTCATCTCCTATAATTACCCCTTTACCTCCTGTGATCCAGTGTTATTCTAACCTGCTTATTCTATTCCATCATGCCAGATCATACCACATTCTTCTCCTCCTATCAGAAACATACTTCCTTTCTTCTACTTTTCAAATTTAACACGTTCTTTTTTAAAAATGTTTGAGAGAGAATGTGTGTGTGCGGCAGAGGGGCAGAGAAAGAGGGAGACACAGAATCCCAAACAGGCTCCTCACTGTCAGCACAGAGCCCAGTGCAGGGCTCAATCCCATGAACCATAAGATCGTGCCCAGAGCCAAAACATGAGTTGGACACTTAACCAACTGAGCCACCCAGGCATACCAACACAGTCTTTAACTTTAGGCTTCAGATTAAGTGTAACTTCCCCAAGAATCTTTTTGTGACATTATCCCGGCTTTCTTTCCCAAATCATATTATTCACCACATTTTTTGTTACGACATTTCAAATGTCTACAGAGTGATTTCTGCCCCATTCCCAGACAAGCAATGGCTTGTTGCTTTCTGTTGCTATGGATTAATTTGCATTTTCTAGAATTTTAGATGGAATCAAACATTAGGTACTCTTTTTAGTCTGGCTTCCTCCACTCATCATGATTTTGCTTTTGAGATTTTTCTATGCAGGTTTCTGGTTTCTACACATCCATACCAAGAAAAAGGATCAAGAGAAACACAAACATTCAGATGATTCAATATTTGACCTAATCAAAACTTACCTTTCAGGTTTTTCATTAATATATTTAAGGGAAACGAATGGAGAATTTTGGCAGAGAAGTGAAAATTATTTTAAAAGTTTAAATGAGTTCACATTAGTAAGAAATACTATAATTAAAATTAGGAGCTCAGAATAACTTGGCACAATTGAAATGTGTATTTTTTGTGTATTTTTTTAAGTCCAAAGAAAATGCCCAGATTAAAACAGAGAAAAAAGAGCATAAAAGGGAAAAAAGAGACATTCAGATACAGCAAAAAAATTTAACACACATGTAATTAGAGTTTGATAAGCAGTGGACTGTAAGAGAGGGCAAGAAATGATTTTTGAAGAGATGATGGTAAAGAATTTTGTAAAATCCATTAAAAACATCAACTCACAGTTTAAAAAGTTTAAAGAACCATTATGAAACATAAGCAGGATAAATATAATAAAACCATACTAGGATATATCATAATTGCTAAAAAGTAGAAACAAAAAGAATATCTTAAAAGCAATCAAAGATAGGGGCACCAGGGAGGCTCAGTCAGTTAAGTGTCCAACTCTAGATTTCAGCTCAGGTCGTGATCTCACAGTTAGTGAGTTCGAGCCTTGCGTTGGGCTCCATGCTGACAGTGTGAAGCCTACTTGGGATTCTCTCTCTCTCCCTGTCTCTCTCCCACCCCCCACCCCCCCCCCCAGTAAATACATAAACTTTTAAAAAGGCGATCAGAGATAAAAATACATTACCTGTATACACAGAAGCAACAGTAAGAATTACAGATGACTTCTAGACAGAAATGGTGAGATTAAAAAGACAATGGAATGACATTATTAAAACACTCAAAGTGTCAACTTAGAATTCTACACCCACTGAAAATATCCTTCAAAAGAACAAAATAAAAACATTTCCAGAAAAACAAAGATTGAGTAATTTAGTCACCAGCAGTGCCTCACCAATAGCAATACTAAGCATACAGTAATTTTTCAGAGAGAAGGAAAATTACCTCAGTTGTAATCAAGGGAATATAATAAATTAAAGTAACATTAAGTATTAATATGTAGATAAACATATGTGATCTTTACAATATACAACAATAATAATAGCAATGTCATGTGGGATTTACAATATACACAGAATTAAAATGACAGATGACAACAGCACATAAAATAGTAGACAGCAAATATAATTAAAGGTTTGTAAGACCCAGCCAGAAGAAATAATAAAAGTACCAATTTATGTTAAATTCTAAGGAATCAAAGATGCATGTTGTAACATTTCTAAGGCAAACATTAAAAGAAATACAAAAGAATGTATTATTAACAAACCAGTAGAGGAGAATACTTAAAACAAAATAACCTATAAATTTAACAGGAGAAAAGGTAGAAGAAAGGGATCATAAAAGGTATAGGATACCTAGTAGACAAATGGTAAAATGATATTTATAAATAGAAATGTATCAACAATTATATGGCATGCAAGTGGACTAATATTCCAATTAAAATATTGATTTAAAACACCATTTGATTATGAAGTGAAGCAGAGTCCCTTTTTAGAAATATGAGAAATAAGGAACAAGTGTTTCCATATCAATCATCTGGCCATAGAAAACTTAGAATAAAATGAGAAAGCTAATGACCAAAGCAAACCATGTATTTGTTTATTATAGAGTACAACTATTGAATAATGTATTGCAGGCTTTGGGGCCACCCAAACCAGGACTAGAATCTTTACTCTTCCTATCACTAGCTGTGAGACCTTGAGCAAATCTGTCATAATATCTTACAAAAGTAACTCAATAGATATAACAAGAGTTAGAGTATGTTTAGAATAGTCTGATATATCATAGGCCCACATAAAATCATACAGGAATAGTTCAAATGGGGTAGTCACTTATTGTCCATGGTAACTGACATAAAAGCAGAAAGAAATGTCAGTGTGACTGAAGACTGGAGAAAAAAAGATGAGATAGATGTGAGAAGAGACAGAAAGAGGGAGAGATTGCCAAGGTTAGAGAAAATAAGGAATGCTTTCAAATATTAGCTCATTGTTAAAGAAAAATACTCTGGATTGCAGGCAGTGATTTTTGATGGAGTTACTTCTCACACAGACAACCCTGTGTTAGATTACCCCCTGATGAGTGGCAGGAAGAAGTGATTTAATATTATTACATTTACTACTTTACAAGCTCTTGGGTATACTCTCAGTGCCAGGCACTAGGATAAACGTATAGTCAATATAAGAGATACATCTCTAGTTTTCAAGCATCCAAATCAAAAGGCATGACTAGCGCACAGGAGAGAAGCAGAAATCATATCATTTTATGACATAGTTGGAGACAGAGAAAATAATACAAGGGACTTAGAAGAGTCATCTCATTATGCATAAGTCCTACTCCTCAGAAAGTCCTGCAATTGTACAACATTACCTATTAACTGTGAGTACTTTTAGATCATGGAAAAGTCATAGAAAACTCATTTGTAGATATATATCTAAGTTACATTCACCAAATTATCTCTAATCAGTAGTAAAGCTAAGATTTTATTCCCTAAAACTGAATAAATTACTCTAAGGAGTGAATAAACACAGAGAAGTTCAGGAAAATGCTGAGAATAGACTAAATTACAATTAATAAAAACATCTACCATTTATCGAACACTTATTATATGCCAGAACACTGCTAAGAATTTTACACACACACACACACACACACACACACACACACACGAAAATTCATCCAGGAAAGGTATTAGTATTACTAATTACTAACCCTGTTTTTCAGAACACAAAACTGATACTAAGAGATATACTCAAAGATGGAATCTCACTCAACAGCACACAGCTTTCTATGCAAGGATATTATGAAATTTACTCTTTTCCTAGAGGCTGGTTGAGGCTTTCAGATATGGAGTCTCATGTGTCATGATTATTAACTGCAGGGACTGACATATATCTTCCATGGCAAGTGATTCTGGGGGGCAGGTCATCTCAGGGGAAACCTGTTAAGTAAATGAGGTAAACAAGAATCGAGCTGGGGAAGAAACTATAGAAAGACATGGCTTCGGGTGAAATCTGGCCTTAGCCTGATCTTGTAGAGAGATCTGAAGCATGAATGTCCCTTAGAGTTGTCTCACTTTGAGGGAAGGGGGCCAGGCTATTGTACCACTATACCAGTAAGTCCAGGGACACAGGATGTTCTCTTCCCTGGGAGAGAATACAATGAGTACTAGAACTTGAACGAGGCAATCAAGGGACACAGCATGCAAAATTTAAGGAGACAATCCATCTCTGAAGCTGCATCTGAACTTATATTGCCCTTAGAATGAGTATCTCCTTTAAAGTGTGTATCTAGATGCCCTTCTGTGTCACTGTAGTCCAGGCCCAAGGTACAATTCCCTACGTATTTACAGATAAGGTGATTCCTGTCATCTTGTCTTAGGGTGCCTGTGTGATCAATTAGCAGCCAGTATTTCCACTGCTGGGAAATGGCCATACCAGTTCAGTAAAGGGGATGTAGGTAGGGCATCCAGAGTATCTACTACACTCTACCTCTCTTAACTATTCAGAGCCACTTTTACTTTACATAAAGTTTATTCCATCCAGATACAGACTCTCTAGGATTCTGGTTGGTCATGGTTTCTGGATAAATTTATAAGCAGAAGTTGGTCCTGAAATGTTTAAGTAATACCCATCATCTTCCGCCACACAGAGAACCCTTTCACCTCTGCTGGTGGCTTGCCTGGATGAAAGACCCAGACCCTCATCCCTGGGGGATCCGAGCACTCGTTTATTACGCCCTTATCTGACCATGGTTGCTATACTTGCCATTTACCATTAAAACTTGGCAAGGTGGTGCCAAGAATATGCTCCCTGCTCCCATGATATGGTAGCAGCCTTATTTCCTCGTAGTGATCAGGCTCAATTTCCTCTTCCATTCCTGCTGATATAGTGGCATGAGAACCCAAAGTGACCAGACAATAGCCATAACTTTAATTTACTGAGACTCTCAACGAGCCTCATGTTAGAAGCATCTCCCTACTAGGAATTAGTACTGTAAAACTATAGACCCTAAAGTTGTTAGGATGGGAAAAACAAACTCTTGAAGCAGGTCATTGGGAGTGATACAATGGCTGTCAATTTAAGGGGGTATATTAAATGTGAAGGATAGTGCCTCATTCTCACAGTTACTCTCTCTAAGCCCTACCACAGATGTATCTTCAAGGGACCATTCTACTGCTCTATAAGGTTAATAGTTTCTAGATAGTGTGCCATCATAGGTCCAGTGGGTCTGGACCCATGGTGATGTGCCCAGTGATGTACCTTCACTGCTATAAAGTTGATCTTTTAGTTCAAGGAGAAGTTGTAGAGAATCTCATGTGGAAGTGCTCTCAGACAGTGATACTGACTGATTACTGTATCCAGAAAAGGAAAATCATCACTTGAATACATGTCAGTTCAAATGTGGGTGAATTTCTACCTTTTCCAGAATGGCATGGAGTTTAATGTAATCAACTTTGCACCAGTGGGTATCCTGCTCTCCTCCAGGAAGGTATAGTATTGAAGACTCAGTGTCAGTCTCTGTTATTGGGAAGTTGATATTCAGCAATGCCAGTAACTAGGTCAGCTTTGGTAAGAAGAAGCTCAAGTTGTCACCTATGCCAAAACCTCTACCTCTGTCACCGTGGCTTTTTCTTTCACTAGTCCACTGTGCAGTCAAGGGGTGACTGAGAACATCTACTAACATCTACTGGTAAGTAATCCTGTATACTAAGTTTTTAAAAAAATTCTTCTGCAATAGATACTCTATGTGATACAAAGATCCCCATAATTTATATCTATTCCCTTAAGTCCAGCCACATGCCTTTCTACCAGACCTCCTTGTCACAGATCTTCCAATCTTCTCCTTTCAGGTTCCTAACCAACCAGGAAAGCAATTCATTACAGCACCTCAGTTTGTGAAATCCAGGCCACTGCTTTGTCCATACAGAGTAGATGACCAAGCAAACTAAAGCTCTTCCACCCCTGCCATTGGGAAGATTTCCACTCACTACTATTTTAGAGGGCCACTCATGAGTAGGGCTATCCTACAACCACATTCTATTTTGGGTTTGCACTAATATATTAGGGCCAACTTCTGCATAAATCAAGCAGTTTGGTTGTTTGTTTCCTCCTCTATCAGCTGATTGTAAGGAACTCCCCCTGAGGCCACAGGTAATAAATGCAGGTTAGGGTCATCAGTGCAACCATAGTGAATGACATTGGAGTCAGGGCCACCTGTTCATGCAACATACCCGTGACTTCTGAAACCAATTCTAGAAGTACTATACTATCTTGCAACGGATTGCTGCTGGGTCTACTAAACCTTATATCTGGTGGGCCTAACAGCATGCACTCCATGATGAACACTGCTGGCTTCACACTCATTTGGTGCCCCATGGTCACATAACTGGTTTCTACAAGGGCCCAGGATCTTCTAGCAGCTACTTTTTGAATAGTATAGAGTTATTTTTTGCAGATGGTATGGCCTTGCTCCAGAACCTTAGAGGTCTGTGCGGTGACTTTCCTATTGGGGCTTGGCAGACATATCACAAAGCATCTTTGCTCAGCACAAATACCTCTGGTAACATGGGATCCTCTGAGCCATATGGCTCAAGCAACAAAGCAACAGCCGAGAACTGCTACAAAGTATTTTCTTACTCTGAGCCTCATTCAAAATAATTAGTCTTCAACATCACCTAATAAATGGGTGAAAGCAGTATTCACAATGGTAGGACATGTTTCTTCTAAAACCCAAAGGACCCTGGTCATCCACTCAGACTGACCTCCAAGCATAGATTATATCTCTTTAAAAGTTGCCAAGGAGACCATCTGAATTTCCATATGTTGCTTAAAATTGGCTATTAACATATAATAACTTATAATTTTCTTTCTTCAATGCATCAGTGGTTATTTGTACTACCACCCAGTTCCTCAAGCACTATAATTATTATTCAATGAAATTCCAGTGAGACTGCAAACGCTAATGTATTCCCTTCTAACTGTATCCATCCCAGTTCCTCACAGGTGAAAACCTAAGCAATTTTATTTCTTCAGCACTATTCCAGGGATCATCAATAATCCATCTACCACCACTATGATGGGGTTATCATTGCCATTTAATCACCTGATCCAACTCCAAAATCCCATTCCTCAAAGTTATCTTTCTAGGATTACTCCTGGTTGTATGTCAGATTCCCCAAGAGCAGAGTCTGAGATGGAGTTTTTGTGTAAGTGATGTATCAAGAGAATATTCACAAAAGAAAACTGTAAAAAAGATAGAGAAAGAGGATAGAGCAGGGCAAGAATTTAAGATTCTTTAAAGAGGATAGAGTAGGACACGATTTTTCTGAAATCTAAGCATTAGACTGATCTCTTGGTGAGCTCTAGAACATATATACACCTACAAAGTTGTCCCCTTTTGACACTCTTGCACCCCATACTTGTCAGGCACTGGCTGTGGACCACCTCAGGAGGATGGATATAATCTCCCAAACATTTTTACGTAAAGAGGCTCACGTAAGCTAAGGAAAGTTCTCAGCAGGTGGATATAGATGTGAGCTTCTATCAGCCAACACGTTCAGCAACTGTAAAATAAGTGCACCAGCCTAGAAAGAGTATCTAGATGAGCCATCAAGAGTCGACTTTGGGAAACATGAGTGCCAAGACACCTATCACCGTACTCAACCCTTGAATCGAGCAATCAACTACCCTGCTGGCTATCTTCCTAGACTGCCGCATGCCACCTTCACCATACTTCCCAAACATCACCCACTGACTATGTCGGTACTACCAGGTAACAACCATCTTTAGATTCTGCCAGAGAGAACATGTCTCCTCAACCAGCATGGTATTCAAGTATGAGTCATGGGAGGTAATCACAAAACAATTTTATTTTTGCCCTCTCCCCTTTAAATTTGCTCAGTGAGGAAACCTTTTTAATTGCTTCTAAGTGCAAACTCAACTGGACTTTATAATTGTTCTCACCCTCGCTAAGCGGATTAGAAATGAAAACATAAAAGCCAACAGTCAAAATTACAAACTTGCTCTACAGTTCAAGAATCTCCCCTTCCTGCATTTGGCTCCCTAAATTTGGGGAATTGAATGTGGTTGGTTTTTCTTCACAGGTTGGTGCTGGAGAGGGAGAGGAGGGTAAGAAGGTAAGGCTAGTGGGTAAGTCTAGTGGGTTTCTTTGTACTCTCTGGGCTCATTGAATAGAAGAGCTGACTCTTTCTCTGAAAGTTACTTTCATGTTTTTTTTTTTTTCCAAAAGCATGTCATTTACCAGGGAAATTTTCTTAACTGCAATTTTCTTGACCTTAACAAATAAATCTTATTTTAGCTGGTCACTTACTCCTTTGTCAGTCCCTAGGAATCTGGTGGTAATGTCAGTTCCTGTTGGCTGAAGAAGGTTCAGTTATCCATGCAGCCCAGATGGGAATCAAATTCCAGCTCTTTCCTGCATCTGGCCCATGGGAAACACACACTCATTCTTTCCCCCAAGTCCCAGGAATGTAGGATGTTCCCTATGCTAGGGTAACACTCCTTTGCTTTACTCCAAAGCAGGCGGCTGATCACGCTATTGCCTTTTAGATTTCTCAAGTTGTTTTTAGAAACAGGCCACTGTGTCCCCCAAACCAAAGAGGATGCCTGTTAAGTACTGATCATTGAAGCCAGGCATTAGGTTTGAGAAACAAGTCAGGGACCTTCTGTCTTGCCTGGAGTGAGTGATGGGATTCACAGCACAACAAAAGGTTTGCCCAGAATTCCTCTTTACAAAGTTTCTTTCCATTGTCACTTTTTGTGCCGTGTGTTTTATAAGCTCTAATGTGGGTAACCCTTTGCTCCAAGAGTTCCTTCATCAGCTCTTTGGCTAAATCGAGAAGTGCATCTGCATCTTACACTGCACTTGGAACATGGTGCCCTCTGTATCTCAGCACTTCTGCAGCACTTCACTCAACCACATTGTCACATCCAGTTCTTAGTTCCAGGTCTGACCTCTTCAGCTTTCTCTCAAAAGTGAAATTCTAAGGGGTGCCTGGGGGTGGTCCAGTCATTTAAGCGTCCGACTCTTGATTTTGGTTCAGGTCATGATCTCACGGTTCATGAGACTGAGCCCCATGCTGGGCTCCAAGCCGACAGTGCAGAGCCTGTTTGGGATTCTCTCTCTCTCCCCACCTCTCTCTGCCCCTCCCCTACTTGCTCATTCATGCACACACCCACACACACACACACACACACACACACACACACACACACTCTCTGTCTCTCAAAATAAATAAATAAACTTTAAAAAATTAAAATGCTAAAATCATGCTCTTTCCCCAGTTCTCTACAGGTCTTTTCCACCCAATAATTTCATCTCTCTTAAACACAATACTAAACAGATCTATGAAAGAGCCAGCTATTGATCTAAGATCAGTTTCAGGCTATATCATCTATTGGTTGTGTGATAGTAGGTTGGTTACTTAGCCTCAGTGACTCTCATTTGTAGAATGCCTGCCTTAGGGAGTTACCGTGATGATTAAATGACATAGTAGTTATAATATGCCAGGTACTACTGTGTAGTAGAGGCTCAACAAATATTACGGTCTCTTGCCTTTACCCATAATTTTCCATCAAGTTGTTAATTAACATTTTTTGCTGTGTAGAATCCAGTATAATCCCAGCATCTTTTTCCTTGCCATCCTCCCCCACAGCAATGAGAAATCAACAAACTATTTTTGGGAGCAATGTCACCAAATGAAGGAATGGGAGACCCCAGTTTCCACACCCCCACAAAAATCAACTATTTGACAGCTATCCATGAACAAACCAGCTCTGGGAGAGCTCAGGAGTTCATCTAAGAAACTTTAGCAACATGGTGGTACAAAAAAAATCTGAGAATAACCGCAAAAAAAAGGGGGGGGTGGAGGAAAAACAGCTTCATTTTGTCTGCATTATCCCATTCCCCAAGTCAGCAATGCTCAGTGCCAAAAGGGAATTCTCCAGATAAAAAGAGTTCCCCTCGTGGAGAAAGAGAGAAACAGGTGGGCAACAAGCTTCCTCAGCTTCTTGGGGCCCTGCACGAGCACCCATCTTGATGTCACTTCACCCAGCAGGCAGCAAAGCTAAGATGTACAGAGATGACTAAGAATAAGGAAGAAGAGAAAGGGCAACCAATATCGGCCACATAGTGGGAGAAATTGCAGTTCTAAGTGACTTTCCTAAAAAAAAGAAAAAGAGAATTTAAGTAAATAAAACTAGGAATGAAAAAGGAGGCATTGTAAATAATACCAAAGAAATAAGAAGGCTGATAAAAGACTACTACAAACAATTATACACAAAATAAATTGAACAACCTAGAAGAGCTGGATAAATTCCGAGAGACATAAAATCTACCAAGACTGAATCAGAAATAAATAGAAAAATATGAAGATACCAATAATGAATAAGAAGATTGAGGGGAACCTGGATGACTTAGTCAATTAAGCTTCTGACTTCAGTTCAGGTCACGATCTCACAGTTCATGAGGATGAGCCCCGCATCAGGCTCTGTGCTGACAGCTCAGAGCCTGGAGCCTGCTTCCGATTCTGTGTCTCCTCTCTCTGCTCCTCCCTGGCTCACACTCTTTCTCTCAAAAATAAATAAACATTTTTAAAATTTTAAATAAATAAATAAGATTGAATCAGCAATCAAAAGCCTCCCAACAGAGAAAAACTCAGGACCAAATGGCTTCACTGGTGAATTATATCAAACATTTAAAGAAGAATTAAATCCAATCAGCCTCATACACTCTTCCAAAAAATTTAAGAAGAGGAGAGAACACTCCTAAACTTATTTACAAAGTCAACATTACTCTGATAACCAAGCCAGATAAAGGATACTACAACTACAGGCCAATATCCCTGATGAATATGCATGCAAAAATCCTCAACAAAATATTAGCAAACTGAATTCAACAGCACATTAAAAGGATTATGCACTATGATCAACTAGGATTTTGCCAAAGCAATCTTTTGAAAAAAGCTGAAGGCATCACACTTCCTGATTTCAAACTACATTACAAAACTGTGGATGTGAAAACAGTATGGTACTGGCATGAAAACAGAAATATAGACCAATTGAGCAGAATTGAGAGCCTAGGAGTAAATCCATGCATATATATGGTCAACTAATTTTTGACAAAGGAGCCAAGGACACTCAATGGGGAAAGGATTATCCCTTCAATAAATGATGTTAGGAAAACTGGATATTTACATGAAAAAGGAATAAACTGAACCCCTATCTTGCACCACTCCCCCAAATTAAATTAATGGGCTAATGAATAAACCTAAGACCCCAGACTTTAAAACTCCTAGAAGAGGGGCGCCTGGGTGGCTCAGTCGGTTAAGCGGCTAACTTCAGCTCAGGTCATGATCTCGCGGTCCGTGGGTTTGAGCCCCGCATCGGGCTCTGTGCTGACAGCTCACAGCCTGGAGTCTGTTTCAGATTCTGTGTCTCCCTCTCTCTGACCCTCCCCCGTTCATGCTCTGTCTCTCTCTGTCTCAAAAATAAATAAACATTAAAAAAAAAAAACCTCCTAGAAGAAAACATAGAGAAAAAGTTTCTTGACATCAGTCTTGGCAATGATATTTTGGATATGACACCAAAAGCAAAAGTAAGCAAGGGGGACTATATCAAATTCACAACCTCTGCACTGAAAAAACAGACCAACAAACAAAAAACAGTCAACAAAATGAAAAGGCAACCTATGTAATGTGAGAAAATATCTGCAAATATAGCATATATCTGATAAAAAGTTAAGAACCAAAACATATGAGAAACTCATACACCCTTCAAAAACAAAAAGCAGGAAACAAAAACATAATCTATTTTACGAAATAGGCAAACCACCTGCATAGACATTTTTCCAAAGAAGTGATACAGATGGCCAATAAGTACCTGAAAAGGAGTTCAACATCATTAATCATCAGCAAATCCAAAGCAAAACCACAATGACATATCATCTCACACCTTTTAGAATGGCTAGTATCAGAAACACAAGAGATAACAAAGGCTGGTGAGGATTTGAAAAAAAGGGAATCCTTGTGCACTGGTGGTGGGAATGTCAATTGGCACAGTCATTATGGAAACAGTATGGAGTTTCCTTTAAAAAATTAAAAAATAGAGCTACCATATGATCCAGAAATACCACTTCTGGGTATATATCCAAAGAAAATAAAATCAGTATCTCAACAAAATAGCTGCATTCCATGTGCACTGCAGCATTATTGAGAATATACAAGACATGGAAACAAAATAAGCATTCACTGATGGCTGAACGGATAAAGAAAATATAGTACATATACACAGTGGAAAACTTTTTAGCCATTAGAAAGTAGGAAATCCTGCCATCTGTGACAACTTGGATGGACCTCAAGGTCATTATGCTATATGATCT
The DNA here is from genome assembly GCF_023721935.1 of Panthera uncia. Lineage (NCBI taxonomy): Eukaryota > Metazoa > Chordata > Mammalia > Carnivora > Felidae > Panthera > Panthera uncia. The sequence goes on along the minus strand of NC_064808.1, from coordinate 18,671,471 downwards.
CACTTATTCATTCTTCTTAAGATTTTACCCTTTGACCAAATTCTCCTCATTTCCCCCACATTCCATCCCCTGGAAACCACTGTTTTACTCTGTTTCTATGAGTTGAGATTTTTTAAGATTTTATGTATGAGTTCTGGGAATCTAATGTACAGCATGGTGACTACAGATAACAAGACTATATCGTATACCTCAAAGTGGCTATGAAAGTAGATCTTAAATGTGCTCACCATAACAACAATAAGAAAGTAAGTATGTGAAGGATGTATTAACTAATCTTATTGTTGTAAACATGCCCCAATGTATATGTGTATCAAGTCATCACATTGTATATCTTAAACTTATGCAATGTTATATGTCAATTATATCCCAATAAAGCTGGAAGGAAAAAAAAAACTATCCTATTCCCAATGAGAGAGTGATATCCCTAGGATTTCAAACTATATGCAAAACGTTCTGAATTCAGGGTGAATGAATGATTCAGGATTACTAAACAGGACCAGCTACATAGATGTAAAGCCTAATGAAAACTGAAAATGTGGGCCTTCTGTTCAAATATCATTAAGAATTACAAGATATAAATAGCACAGTATTAAACCAAGCACAGGCCCCTTAGTGCCATGCCCTTCACAGAGGTCTGAACTCTGTTGATTGAGCCCTGGCCTCTGTTTCCACTCTCTGCTATACTAGCAAAACTTAAACAGATGGAATGAAATAAACCTGTTCCAACTTCAACGTTACTGAAGCTGATCAGTCAAAACCTTGGTGAGCGAGATAGTGACCCTCCCCAACTCTCCTTTGCAGAAAGAGGTAGTTTTACGTGGTTACCTGCTAGGCCTTATTCAGCTGACAGTCAGTGTCAAGAGGCAAACTCTTTGCGGACATTGATAATGTTTAAATGTCTCTAACAACTCCAGGCAGCTTGTAGCTAGAGCAACTTGAAGTCTCTCTTGTGAGAGAACAAAAAAGGGCGGGGGGGGTGGGGAGAAAAAGAAATTAAAGTGATTAGAGAGAGAAAGAAGGAAGAGGAAGAAGGGGGATGAGGAGGCAGACAGCTATTGGCCTCACCAAAACACAAGCTGAAGTCCCTAAAAGATTCATTTCCTAACTACATGAGAGGAAATTTCTAACTTGCCTCAGCTGGGGGTCAAAACATCAAAAGATTCTAAATCCTTCCAACTTGACAGCTGCTCACAGATCATGTGACATCAACTAAGGATGATTCAGTTTGTTCTCTCTGGATAACAGCAAGAAAATGTGACAAACACTGTGAACCCATGCTTTTCATTTGTATTTAGATCTGAGCAGTTTTATTAAAAGTGTGGTCTAGTATATATTGCCACAGAAAAAAAAACAGGCCACCAGATTTTGTATTTCTAAGCTAGATCATTCAGGTTCTCTAATAAATAAGTAAATTAATATTTTGGGTATCATGAACCATACACACATTATTTTGCAGAGTCCCCAGAAGTTTTATACAGTCTACAGAAAACCCTGAGTCCCCAGTCATCCTCACAGGACAAGGGTTTCAGACAGACAGAATTCCCCCCAAGTGTAACCTCCCTAAGTTTTTTAATTACCAAAATAGAGGTAATACTGGTACAATGTGAGTGAGCTTTGAGGAAACATCCTATGCTAAATGAAATAAATCAGTCACAGAAAGACAAGTGCTTTAAGATTCCACTTCTATGAGGTGCACAAAATAGTCAAATTCAAAGAATTAGAGTGGAATGGTGGTTGCCAGTGGCTTGGAGGAGTGGCTGGGGAGTCATTAATCAGGGGGCATAAAGTTTCAGTTAAGGAAAATGAATAAGCTCTGGAGATTTTTTGTAAAACCTGGTACCTATAAGTCAACAATAATATACTGCATACTTAGAAATTTATTAAGAGAGTGGATCTCATGTGCTCATAGCACAATCAAATGATGATGGTGATGATGGTGATGATGATGATGAGATGAGCTAGACCTCCCTTTAAGACACATCTCCCTGCTGCTCACAGTGTTGGCAGCAGACAGCAAGCAAGGCGGGGCTCTCGTATGAAGGGGGTCTCCTCCCCCAAGATCATACATTCTCCCTGCAGAAGCCTCAGTCCAGTGACTGGCAAAAGCAAACACAGAAAGGCCTGGTCCCATTGCCTCCTTTCATTGCAACTCTTAAAAGCCCTCCTACCATCAAAGCTTCTGTAGAATTAGCTGAGGCCTTTGTTGAGAATGGAGAACAAGTCAACTCTGTCTGATCCTGTTTCCTTCATGTCCCCAAAAGGACTTCTCTGATCAACTTACTGCATGCCGATCCGGAAATTAGAGTTTGCTCTGGAAAAATCTCATCTGTGACTGTACTACCTCCAGAGCCACATGAAGCCAAGATATGTGAGTCCACGGCCAACACGTGACTTCCTAGGAAAATGGTTGGAAAAACACAAGGAGAAATGATAAGTAAATATGCAGGATCATGGGTGGCCTCATGTCCAGCAGGCAACAGATGATGAGACTAAAGACTGCCTTTCAAGGATAGGATTTCAATCCCTGAGAGACCTGAAGAAGAAAGTGATAGCCTCAGGCATGAATGATCTGGGTTCCTAAGCAAGGCCACTGACTCAGGTGGAGAACAAAGAAGAAAAAGGAAAGAACAGCTGCTACATCATGAGGCAGCTGGCCCTGTGCAGGAAGCTGACCGTTGGAAAGGGTTAAACCAAGGCAGAGTAGAGTAAGCAGATGCTAAGAAGCTGGGCCCCAGAGCTCTGGACCTACCACCCATCCTGCTAGGGTGATTCAATGAGTTCGGGCAGAGCCTGCAAGAGCTCCATAGCAGGAACAGATGAAGTTTACAAACAAGGAGCTGAGCTGGTCATGAAACTCAGGGACTAAGGAATGTACGACAGCAACTGGGTTTTCAACTCCAATAGGACCTGACATTTATGAAGACAGAGTCCCAAAGATGTAGAGTTATATGGTTCCTCTCTGTGCATATTCCCTCCTCTGCCCAAACGAGATCTGACCACATGCTTTGCCATTGCTCTGACCGGAACCAAAATTACCATTATTTTGTTATTGGTGTGAAGTCTCCCTTTTCTATAACTTCTTTTCTATGGCTCTCTGATTTCATAACTTAATAAATACTTAATACTTGATTAACTTAATAAAACTTAGTAAGTACAAATATCAATGTGACTAACAGAGCCTTGGGAGATGGTATTGATAGCACACTATCCCACTCGCCTCTTAAATAGACGTTCTGAACAAATCCTGTTTTAGAAATAAAAACTTCCTTCCCAGCCTTTGCTCCTTGGAGCTCTACCCTAATTTGGAGATGTTTGTTCTGGGAAGTCTTCTCCCAGGTTCTCTTTGTGAGCAGCTTGCAGTATCCTGTGTTATTCATCTTACCATCTTTGTGCATGGAAACATCCCCAGTGGTTAGCATCAAAAAACTGAGGGCAAAAAAAGCAGATGCTATAAATCAACCAGAGAAAATGAACGAAGTATTCTGTGACAGAAGGTACTAGGTTTTTCCATCAGTGACTCTAAAAAAGAAATACAGATGTCTGAAGAACATAAGACAGTAATGTTAAACTTTGAATCCAGGACACTGCTATCCAAGAGTCCAAAAAGTTTACCAATTCCAGTTGAAGCCATCTATAGTATAGAAGTATAGTATAGTATAGTATAGTATAGTATAGTATAGTATAGTATAGTATAGAAGATGACTCTCTGAGATAGACCACTAAAGGTAGAGAGATTATTTCAGAAAGCTGTTATTTTATTAAAGTTACTCAAGGGGAGTGTAAGCCCTTGATAACCATATATTATTTCTCTCTTGCTCATCTCCAATGTGATCATTAGCACATACTAAATTTATCATATTAGTTTATTTTCATGTTATAAGGAACGAATTCTGCTCTGGGATTGGATAAGAATTGGGAGCTTTCAAAAGGAAAACATAGTGACTACTTCGAATTTTTAAGATTCAGCCAGGTTTTAAATATCACATTCTACAATCAGACAGTACATTCTGACCTGGAATTCAATTGTTATGTTACGTGCTTGGGAAGGAGAGGAGAATGTGAAGGAGGATAATTATTCCTCAATCTTCCATGAAAATGATTTTCCCTAAATTCTCTTGGCTCCTCTTCAAATTCCCTTGCTCCTTCCTTAGAGGTAGAAAGAGACATACTTGGTCTGATTTACAGAAGAGGGATTCAATATTAGAAAGATCATTGTTGCCTCCCACACCTTATTCTTCAATATCAACTCTATTAATGATAAAATTGATAGTGGTTTCTGTCTGACTATTCTCTTGTCTTATCTCTCATTTAGCTTAAATTTTTATTTATCTAGACCCCTTAACCTCTACCACTAAATACAGGATATTGACTGTGGGTAGGTGAAAGGATGGAAGAAAATGTTTGGAACACTTTCAAACTATGGCCAAAGAGTGGCATCTCAACAGAGTTCACGTAGGGTATTTCTTAAAAAAAAAAAAAAAAAAATTGTCTTGACTAGAAACCAGAAAACCTGAGTTGTAAACTCAGTATTGCCTTTGTAAATTCTGCCACTACTCAGAATAAATGAGAACAAATAAGGTAAAATTTATCTCAATCTCTGAATAAGATGATGTCCACGTGTCTGTTGAGCTTGTACTCCCGGAAGACATTTATACCATTAGGTACCAAGAATTACACTAAGCACATTCACATACCTTGCTTCATTTAATGTAATTGAGTTCAAGCCCAGAATTTAGCACTGAAATTTCCAGTATCTTATTTACATATAGTAACTAATATTTCAAATGGTCCATTAACACACTCTATTAGCTGCTTGGTTTCTATTTGAAATGATGCCTCCTAGAGTATGGGGCTGATACTTCCTCTAAGAGAAAACCCACATATTCCTAGCAGTTACATTTAGCTTTATCACTTCATTACATTATCTTTCAAGTGCGCAGTCTTCTCAGTTAGTTGGAGCAAAACTGAGCTAGTCTGGTAACAAAGACTCATTGTTCCACAGTCCCAGAACTAGTTCCTAATGGCCTCATGACTTCTGTGTAATTCACAACTAATGGAGGTAGAGAGAGGAATGGAGGAGAGTGAGAGGCGGCCCTACAGATGACCTTGGAGCAGCATGAATGATGTCTAATGTTCAGCAGTTATAGGCTATCAGACACTAATATACTCTCTGGGCTGAACCGAATAGGCCCATTACTCTCAACTGCAATTCGCCATCTGTGAAGTGAACTGGTGGCTTCAGACAAGACTACAAATTGCACCTGATACAGAAAAAGACAGGGAAAGGATTATGATGTAAAACCCAGGGAAGAGTAGATAGAGACCTAGACTGACCAAAGGCCATAAGAGGATAAAGAGAAATAAAACTTAGCCTTGAGAACAGCTCCCAAGTGACCCCAACATTCACAAGATTGAATTCATGGATCCTAACAGACTGTATGGAAGTTTCTGGGATCAAAGGTTTAGTGTCGTTAGGAGAGATGTGCACAGCTGGGGCTGACAAAACCCTCCCACTATCAGGCAGCCCCTTTCAGTCTATTGTCACAATTCATTAGCTCCTTCTGACATTCATTTGACATCATTTCAGGAAAGGGATCTAATCACAGCCCAAAGAAAGGAAAGAGACTTTGAAAAAGAAAAAATGATGGCTGTAGCTACAGAGCAGTTTATTGTTCTGAAAAACGATGATGAGGATGATAATGACAATCCATGATGCTGACCAACGACACGTCTTCATTCCCATTACGAGCAATGCCACTTGGCAGATGTGGCTTTAAAACTGTATATGAAAATGTGTTTCAACCCTGACTCTACCACTAGGAAGCTATTATGGACTGAATGTATTCCCCCCAAATCAGTATGTTGAAGACTTAACCTCCAGTGTGACTTTATTTAGAGATGGGGTCTTTTAGGAGGTATTTAAGCTTAAATGAGGGCATAAAAATGGTGCTCTAATCTGACATAACTGGTATCATTATAAGAAAAGGAAGATGCACTCGAGGTCTTTTTCTCTCCATGTGAACAGAGAAGAAAGGCCATGTGAGGACACAGAGAGATGATGGCCATCTACAACCCAGGAGGACAGGCATCTCCAGAATTCAACTTTGCTGATACATCGATCTTGGACTTCCAGCCTTCCAGAACTGTTAACAAAATAAATGTCTGTTATTTAAGACCCTTAGTCTCCAGTATCTTGTTATGGCAGCCTGAGCTGACTCATACAGGAGCAATGCTATAGCCCAGACAATGTATAGTGATAGCTTGGACAGCTTGGGATCATAACCAATATTTATTGAATATTGTGGGTTGAGGATGTTGGCAGGAACATAGTAATTGCTCTCTCTCAACACCTTCCCAATGACATTCCAAGCAAAGGGACTATGTTGAGAAAGCATAAGCTCTGATCTTCTGCCTAAACTGTAGTCATCAGGTACCAGAAACCTATTAAACCTGGGCCCACCCTGGGACACAGAGAGGCCTTTTTAATCTAATTTAAGAAGTGTGATAAAGAACTTTCATTCACTGACACCTTCTAAATACCAGGTACTGAAATAAGAACCTCCATGCTCATTGCCTTATTCTTATAAAAACTCTTGTGAAGGAGAAAACTGCTCTGAAAAATTAAGGGGCTGACTTAAGAGCACACAATTAAGGAGTAGAGATGAGAACCCAGATCTCACAGACTGCAGAGTCACCTAGTATGACCCACAAGGTCCCTTCAAGCAAAGCTTAAGTGCAGAGGACACTCAGCCTGGCACAGTGAGCCTGCTCACCTGAAACACACATGGGGCCACCAAGGAGAAGACAGCAGTCTGATCAAGTAAACTATGATCAGTCAAGTACTGTGGAGAACTTACAACCACCTGTTCCATACTCATAGGAAGAGTGTCATACAGCTTTTAAAAAGTATGATTCCATTTTCGTGTATTATGTGTGTATGTACACATATACATATATTTGTACATATACATAAGTATATTCATTAAACTTGTCAGATATACATTAGACAGTATCTCAGGAAAAAGACACATTTTATGGTATGCATTTGGATATGTAAGTATGTATTCAAATGTATAGAAGACTAGGAAAAAATACATATCCAAATGTTTATTTTGTAGGAAAAACTGGTTCCTCTTCAAACTTTCAATGTTTTCTAGAATCTTATTTTTTTAAATATAACTTTTACTTAAAAAAATTTTTTTAAGTTTTTTTTTTTGAGAGAACGTGAGTGAGCAGGGGAGGGGCAGAGAGAGAGGGAGAGAAAGAATCCCAAGCAGGCTCTGCACTATCACAGTATGGGCCTCAAACTCATGAACCGTGAGATCATGACCTAAGCTGAAGTCGGATGCTTAACCAACTGAGCCACCCAGGTGCCCCTCTATAAATTTAAATAATTATGTGTTATCTTTTTTATTCACTGAAGTCCATACATTAATCAGATCTCTTTAGTTTTAATTTAAATGTCTTTTTTTTTTCTGTCCTAGCACCTATCTAGAATAGCACATTACATTTAGTGGTCATGTGTCCTTAGACTCCTCCTGGCTGTAACAGTTCTCTCAGACTTTCCTTGCATTTCTTTGTTTTTGAGGAGTTTAATGGTTTTTAGCATTGTTCAAGTATTTTGTAGAATGTTCCTCACTGGAGATTTGGCCAGTGTTTTCTCCTGATAGGGGGGATATGTGTTTGGGGAGGAAGATCACTGAATAAAAGTGCAACTTTTATCACATCCTGTCAAGGTACATACTATCAACGTAACTTATTACTGTTGATTTTGAGGTAATGTTTATCAGATTTCTCTAAAGTTACTCTTTCTATCCCCTTTCCAGGCAGTTCTCTTTGCAAAGAAATCACTGTGAGCAGCCTGTACTTACTGAGTGGGAATTATGTTCCACTTCCTTGAGGGCAGAGTATCTATATAAACTATTTGGGATTCTGCATGAGAAATTTATTTTCCATAATTAATTCATTTATTGAATAATTTATTTGTATCAATACACACTCATGAATATTTATACAGTAAATATGGACACTCATGGATATGTAATTCAATAGTATTTAATTTTGTTGCTCAAGTTATTCTACTTTGGCCGCTGGGAGTTTTTTAGTTGGCTCTTGTGCCTCTGACATACTATGTTATTGTGGGTATTTCATTTTGTTTTTTAAATCAGTTCTTTACTTTTTGGTACTAAAAAATGCTCCAGATTAATCTCATGTCTTCCTGCCTTAATCCTATAATCAGTCATTTTATCCACTCCAACAGTCTCTGTCTTTTAACTGGAATATTTAGGCCATTCGTATTAAAGTGATTATTGATATAGTTGGTTTAATATCTAACACATTTGTAACTGTTTTCTACATTGTATTTATTCTTTCTTTTTCCACGCCCTCTTCTTTCACCTTCCCTGAGTTTAATAAAGCACTTTATATGATTCCGTTTGATCTCTTCTCTTAGCATATCTCAGAGTTTTTACTGGTTACTACAGTTTCCAATGCATGTTTTTAACTAATCTGACTCCACTTCGAAATAGCACTCTACGATTCCATGTGTAGTGCAGGTATTGTGAAATAGAGTATTCCTAATTCCTCTCTCTCATTCCTTATGACATTGCTATCATTTATTCATTTATCCATATGCTATAATCACCTAATTTACTATTACTATTATTACTTTGAACAGTTATCTTTTACATCAATTTAGACTAAGAAAAATATTTCATTTTACCCTCATTTTTACTTCTCTGATAATTTTCCTTTCTTTACATAGGTGCATGATTCTGACCTATATAATTTTCTTTCCTCCTAAAGAGCATTAATTAACATTTCTTACAGGGCAGGTCTGCTACTGATGAATTCTCTCAGCTCTCACCTGTCTTTAAAATTTTTTGTTTCTCCTTCACTTTCAAAGGATCATTTCACTAGATGTGGAATTCTAGGTGGGTGTGGTTTATTTTCAATACTTTAAATCTATCCTCTTCTTGCTCGCATGTTTTCTGATTAGTCCACTATAATTCGTATCCTTGTTTCTCTATAGGTTTTTTTTTTTCCTCCAGCTTCCTTCAAGATATTCTCCTCTTCTTTGGTTTTCGGAAGTTTGAATATGATATGCTACGTGTTGGCTTGTTTTGTCTTGATATTTATTCTACTTAGTATTCTCTGAGCTTCCTAAATGTATGCTTGGGTGGTTTTGAAATATTTTCAGCCATTACTTAAATAGTTCTGCTTTCTTCCTCTTCTCCTTTTGGCACAGACACCTTTGTAAGTGTCTTACAATTCTTGGATGGTCTGTTCAGTATTTCTTTTGGCACCTTTGTACTTTGCATTTTTCTTTTGAGAAGTTTCTACTGACTCATTCAAGCACAATACTTGTTTCCTTGGCTATGTCTCATCTCCTGATAAGCCGATCAAAGGCCTTCATTTCTGTGACACTCATTGATTTCTACCATTTCCTTTTAATATTTCTTAGAATTTCTATTTGTTTGTGTGCATCACCCATCTATTCTTGTATGCTATCTACTTATTCCATTAGAACCCTTAAGATATTCATCACAGTTATTCTAAATTCCCTGTCTAATAATTCTACCATCTATGTCTTATCTGAGTCTGGTTATGATGCTTGCTTTGTTTCTTCAGACTGTTTTGTTAAGTCCTATAATTTTTTTCCCAAAAGTTGGATCCAATGTTAAACTAGGCAATAGGAAATGAGGTAAATAGGTGTGATGGTTTTATGTAAATGATTTATTTAAGTCATTTTATGTGTGATGATTTATATAAATCTGGCTATGAGTTGGCTGGGTTTAATGTTTTCTGAAGCTGTAAGTGCTAGAAACTTCAAATTCTTCAAATGTCCTTGTTTTTGTCTCTCCTCATGACTTTGCCTTCCCTAGTACTCTTCCTCAGAGAGTGTCTGTGTCTTGCAGCTCTTTCAGTTGGAATCCACCGTTACTACACTAAAGCCCTGTTGATACACGGGCAGGAGGTGTTGGAAAAAAGAAGCATTCTATAAACTCATGATTAAATCTTTCTCTTCACTGGGCCTGTGTTCTGGGTTGTGACCTTCACAGTGGTACCATTTCCATTCCCCACCACCACTTAAGGTGAGACAGAAAAGTTAGAGGGTGATAAAGGGGGAGGGATGCCCTTCCCCCAGCTGGGATAGGACTCTGGCAAAGTCCTTTCCCTTGGATATATTCCTTTGTTATTCTGAACAGATTTCACTGTGATTACTTTATCCTTTCTCCTGCCACAGCCTTTCTCAGATCTTGCCAGGACAACCTGATAAAGTTCCTGGAGGTAAAGCCCACAGATGTGTGGACCCTCCACCCAAACTGGCCTCCCAGGAGTTTCTCACTAGGTGATATCAATTACCATTGTAGAGTTCCTACCAGCCAGAGCTCTAACACCTCTGCTCTAGGTAAGTAGACCTCAGCTGTTACTCTCTCTATTCACCTGTCTCTCTAGATTGCAGGGGGATGGTTTGCCCTACTATCTCCATTCTCTGATGGGTCCAATAGGTGTCACTGACTTCTGTTTGTTAAGCTTTTTCTTGTTGTAAAGAAAAGAGTGATGACTTCCGAGCTCTTTACATGTAAGAGCTGAAATCAGATTACTGTACATTGCTTTTGTAAAAACAAATAGAAAACGTGTTAAAAGAAAGAAAAGAAAAAACTTTCACTGCAACCATTGGTTTAACAAAACCACTAAGCCCAATTTTAACTACTTTTAGGAGGAGAAAATTAACGATTTTTATTTTTTAAAATAAATTCCTATAGGTAGGGTACTGTCTTCCATGCTGTATGTAGTAGACTATGTTAGACCTTGTATAAATGTTCAGTGTAACCCCACTGTTAGAGGATGATGTTTGCCTGGAAATAGATTCATATTTCTGCCACCTACCAGCTGAGCCAAGGGCTTAACCTTTCAGACTCTTCATTTGCTAACTTAGGGTAATATTTATATCTTAGAGATGTTATGATAATCAAATTATATAATCTACATGGAGAGCACTGCATAAACTTCAGACTTCTATTCCTATGCAAGTAATAGGTTGATCAGAAGCCTTTTACATGTATGGATTCATGCAAACACACACACACACACACACACACACACACACACACACTTCCTGGAGCTGTAGAGATCCAGCTCATCAGAAATGAAAATGCTATTTTCCTTTCCAACAAATCAACCCAAGATGCTAATTTACCACCCTTTATAGACTGCTTTTTGGCCCTTTCTTTGGATAGAATTTTCTTTCATGAATCCAAAGGCAACCATTTGTCAGGTTCCCAACTATCACATCCATGGAGATAGAACAGAGAAAAAAACACACTCTGGACCGAAAACAAGTTGCTGGAATGTCCACCTAATCTCACAGCAGGCACAGCACAAAGGCAAATGATGATAGACCTAGAGGATTTTGTAACCCACCCTTTCTGGCACGTCTCTTAACATCAGACACCCCTCCTGCCATCTCTCCAAATGTTTCCTTTAAGGCCGCCAAAGAATCAGTGTCTGGGAGTCTCTGATTCCAACTCCTCATGTAGCACAGGCTAAGCTTTCCAAATAAACAGGAAGCTAAGAAGTTCCAAGTTCATTAGGAAGGTATCTGTGCATTGCTAATTGTGTAAAAGGTTCAGTGGTACAGAAGCAATTCCACATGTAATGCATTTGGTCTCTTCACTTAGAAATGGGACCCCAGGTTTTTTTAGTTATGATCCAATGGCTGAGAAAGGCAACAATATGAAGAAATATCTCCCCTCTTACTGTCAATGTATACCTCTTGTTACAGACACCCTGTCATTGTTGTGTTGAGTAAAGAGAGGAAGGAAAAAAAAAAGAGAGAAGAAATGGAAACAGTATTAACAGGAAGGCCACAATCCTGTAGTCAGGGACTGGGTCAACTGAAATGTGGATCATCTGGAAATGAGGGGTATCTTTTAGACAAAAATTCTCAGTCATTATAATGAGGCTGTTTCTCTGATGTTTTAACTCCCAAACTGGCAGCACATCATTTGGAGAGTTTCATAAAATCCTCATTCTAGAGGTTGCGGATGTAGTGAACAAATCCCTGTTTTTACATTATCCTAAGCTACAATATAAGCAATACAATAAACTTCACACTCATCAGTCCTATTCCTATGAACCCTGCACATGAAAAAAATCTCAATACCTAGCATCTATTTGGTTCATTCTGCTACACACTAGTTCCCCAGGGATTGAAACATAAGACCTGCTCCTTACTCTTCTTTGATTCTCTAATTAATCTGCAATAAATGAAGGCTCCAAGTGTTTTATGGCACTTCAATTTCCCATTCCCCTCTGACATTTGGAGGGAAAATGGAACACACAGCAAGACCTTTGAACAAGAAGTAATAGCCGTTAAATTGAAACACGATACAAGGTTTTCCTAACCATGAGTTCATAATACGTGTATTCGTGGAAAGTGATGTGCTTGTTGCCTACAGCAAAACCAGATGCTCTGTTTTCAGTTGATCAATGTTGCTATGGGGTTGTAGTTCAATGTGTGAACTCACAGAAGAGAATAAAAAGGACAGTGCGATAAGTCTATATCTTCAGAGGTCACACAATAATTGTTATGAGTAAAAATGCAGTGAGTTTTAGATTCCACGTGGTGGAATATACCATGGAATAATGTAAAAATAATTACACTCATAAACTGAGACTTGGGCTTGAATCCTGACTTCAAGGCTTCCTGGATATTTGAAGTTAGGTGAGAAGAACAGCTATCACCTACCAAAATGGTGCCACTTAAATAAAATAATGTACCGCACAGTACCTGCTCAATAGAGGTTATTCACTGAAGAAAAATGTGAAATGGACATTGTAATATTATGTTTAAATACCATAGTCATGTTTTGCATAGAGAGAAGGTATTAGTCTGCAGGGGCTCCCATAACAAAATACAACAGACGAGTGGCTTAAATGACAGAAACTTCATTTTCTCACAGTTCTGGAGGCTGGAAATTCAAGATCAAGATGCCAGAAGGCTTGGTTTTCCCTGAGGCCTCTCTCCTTGGCTTGCAGATGCTATCTTCTTGCTGTGTCCTCACATGGCCGCCCCTCTCTGCATTTGTAGCTCTGGTGTCTTTCTCATCATGTAAAAACCACCAGTCTTTTTTTTCTTTTTTAATGTTTATTTTTGAGAGAGAGACAGACAGATACAGAGACAGAGAGAGACAGAGCACAAGTTGGGGAGGGGCAGAGAGAGAGGGAGACACAGAATCCAAAACAGGCTCCAGATTCTGAGCTGTCAGCACAGAGCCCGACATGGGGCTCGAACCCACTAACCTGAGCCAAAGTTGGTCGCCCAACCGAGCCACCCAGGTGCCCCAAAAGCCACCGGTCTTCACTGGAGTAGAGTCCCACCCTTAGGACCTCATTTAACCTTAATCACCTCCTTCAAGGCCCTATCTCCACATAAATATATGTTGGGGTTACAGCTTCAACATGTGAATTTGTGAGGACACAATTTCATCCATAAGAGAGGTGTTATAAATACTGTGTGATATAATATTCTAAATACCACTTTAAAATTAAAACTCAAGTCTAGCCCGTCTCTGAAAAATAGTAAAGCATTTTTTTGCCCCACCCTATCTCTATTTCTGCAAAGTCACTATCACTTTTAGTTTCTGAGACACATGGATGTCATCTCTCGGATGGACCCTGACTGTGAACTATCATAGAAGAAGGTAAGTTGACCAGACAACCTCTTCCTAGAGGTAGGATCCTCATCATTCCCTATTGTAACGCTTTGGTACTAAACTAAGAATTGAAGGACAGAGAGATGTTGAGTAATAAGTTCAGATGCGGGGAACATGTGAACAAGATTACCAGAACCAGCTTCCATAGTGACCTACTGGGTAGGCTGGCGGTCATTCTGGGTCTCCTCCACTCTAATTCTCTTATTCTCTACAGATGGGGAATAATCCTATTCCCTAGAGAACAGATATAGAATTATGTAGCTGGTTTTATAGAAATGTAACTTTTTAACCCCATCCTCTCCCTTGTCTAAAATCAATTGCACTTATAGCTGCCAAAGTAAGCACTTTCCAATGCCATCTACATCTTTCCACTTTTTTCCTACCAAAAACAATCAATCAAGACCCTATTAGGGTTCTCTCTTATTTTTTCTGCTAAATTTTTCTCAATTTTATCAGGATGTCCTTTGAAATCTTTCATCAGATGCTTCCACCCACATCATCAACATCATTTCTTACTCCCCCACTCAAATCTCCCCTACCAGGAGAGAGTCCATTTTCAGACATTACCACAGAGCACTAAGTTTGGGCATAAGCATACATTAAGCCAGAGCTTTGCTTGCTCAGGGACCTTGCCTTTTCTCCTTTGATTCCCTCCTTGCACCGAGGATAGGGCCCAGTACATAAAAGGTAAACAAAAGATAAGTGATAAAGAAGGGAATGCCTCTAATTTCCTTTTCACCTAGTTAAAACACAACTAGTTCACCTAACTGATCACCTTTTGACTGTATGGACTCCATTTCCTTTCTTTTCTTTTTTGGAGGAAAAATGTAGGCAGTTTTATTCTTCTTAAAGCACAAAATAGAGTCTTTAGTTGTACAAACGTCACTAAGTACAGTCTTGCCAACCGGTCCCAGCTAGGAAGGGGCTGGTTAGCGGCTAGACCCCCCCCCCCCCCCCCGCCTCCCATGAAGTCTCTTTAAAATGCTAACACTCAAGTTAATAGTCTCAGGGCAAAGGTGGTGGTGCACCTGGCAGGGCCCCCACCTCAAGTCAGGGTGTGGCCCCCATTTTCATATTTTGGTTAGACCCTGGTCACAAGCTGTTATTGACGAGTTGCTCTGAGAATGTCATTTCATTAGAAAGCCATTTATTAGCAATATTCCAAGTCACCCAAAAAGTAGAATGAGCCTTTGTGCATAGTACACTCAAAGTTATTTTTAATCAACAAATTGAAACTATATTTCACTCATTTTCATAGCCTATATACTACCACTAATTTCTGAAGTTTTAAACAAAGCCAGTAGAGACAGCAATTTATTAAACAATGTGTTAAAGTGCTTACTTTGTGCAGGAATTGGACTGAGGACTACCCATAATCCCTACAAAAATCTTTGAGGAAAACTGAACTTAAACCAGTTTACCCACTATCCCAAGGCCACAGAGTAGGCCATGGAGTCAGGATTCAAATGGAAACCACTGTGACTCCAGACACTCACATGTATCCCTTTATGTTTTGGCACATTTAAAATTAGATTGTCTACTTATTCCTGTGCCAAAGAAAGCTCTTGCAAGATGTTTCTCCTTCACACATTCTACAAGGAAAGAAATCGATAGGCAGAGATAGACTTACATCCTTTCTCCCTGAACACAGATAACTTTGAAGGAGAAAGAGAATCCTATTTAATGAAGTCAACTTGGTTTGGTCTAAATTGGAAAGGATGCAAAGAGGTCATCTAGGTGAGCCCCCTGCCACCAAATAAAAACATACCTTAAACACTCAAGATGAATTATTGATCATGTTTAGACTATTTTGCCTCTATAACCAGTGTCGGGAGAGCCAGTAAAATACCAATACACAGGCCTCCATATCCTTTATATGGGTTAATGTGGAACTGCCTTAGTATATTAGCAATTTTTGCAGAATTCTCTAGCATTCTTTCAATTAAAGAAGACATGTGGTTATGTGGAGCTTTTTTGCTGTTTGGGTCTCTTTCTTTAAATCCAGCTTAATATTTTTCAAGTCATTAATTACAGATCCTTTCAATCTTTGCCCTGGTGAGAGGAAAAGATTAAAAACTGCATGTGCACACCACAGGAGACACTTTCAAGAAACTGCAAAGTTTATTCTTCAAGAAAGACCTAGAGAATAAAAGGATTTTTTTTTAAAAATACATCTGAAACCAAGAGCTCTGATTGGAAGTCTGGTTGGATGTGATTACAGGGAGTTTACGATTCCAGAAATGAGTTTTAATCCTGTTGGACAAGGCAGACGGGAGCATACATTTGCTGATTTTATATGTAGATCATCTCATTGCTTGCATTTTCATTTAAAAGTTACAGTATATTTCCTTTTTGGAACAAGTTGAATTTTTGAGGGAAATAGAAGATATTCTGAGTTTTGAGACCCTTTATTAATAGCTCCAGGGAATACCTAGCTGCTGGAAAACTGAAGTGGTATCACAAGGAGTAAAAATGTCTCTTTACAGATTGTGTGTGTGTATGTGTATGTGTGTGTGTGTGTGTGTTAGTTTCGTTGAATTTTTATTTCTTTCATATATGAACACAAACTGTCGGAATGAAGCATAAAGTCAAGCAGGGAAAAAAACCTTTCATATTACTAACTCCTGGGGTTGCACATTGAGTTAAGCTCATTTAGAAAGATAAACTTTCAGGATGTCACATACATCCCCATCAAGGCACATCCAAAGATCGGGACTTTAGTTGAAAAAGATTTCAAGTACAAAGCCCAGGCAGGAGGTGCTTCAAGAATGGGAGAAACTGGTATATTCATTCTCCACAAAATGCCAAGCTGACGTTTTCAGTAGTACACGTTTGGAAAGGGAAACAAAAAACCAGGAAGAAACAAACAAAATATGAGTTTACCTTGTGACTTTTGCATGGCCCTTTGCCATATGATTTTGTGGTCCCTCCCACTTACAGGTGCAGTGATCTTCCCCACCCTTGTCTTTGGGATTTCTTATGTAATTTGCTTTAACCAAAGGAAAGTTAGCAGATGCTACACAAGCGGAGGCTTGAAATGTGCTCGTAGGGGTGGGCTTTCACCCTTGTACCTCTGCCACCACCATGAAAGCATGTCCCAGGTGGGTCACCAGATCCAGAGGATTATTGGCACAAGGAGCAGATCTGACCTGAACCCACGATCTGGAGCAGAGTATAGGTGCCCCCAAAAGACATCAGTAGAACGACTCTGGCTGGCACACAAGCATGTGCGAGAGAACAAATTATGGTGATTTAAGCCACCGAATTTTGTTGTTGTTTGTTATACTGCATTTTGTGTGATAATGGACTAATAGACATTTTTATCTTGTTTTTGTTCAAAGATTTCTTTGAGATGAAAGCTGTGACTTTCTTCCTAGGAAAAGCACATGAATAAATTTAAAATTTTGTGTGCAATTTCAGAATATTCATTGGCCTCCTACTTGTCCAAGAGACCTGCCTATTAAAAATGCTTGATTATATGTCTAAATAAAATGTCTGAGCAAAATGGCAGTTCCATTCAGAATGATATTCAGAAGAGAAAAAATGCATCTGTTTTGGTTTGCAGATGACTTTTAACAATGTCTTTAAGTGTGTTCTCTTCTTCCCTAGCACCTACATTCAATCTGTGAAGAAGACCTACTGGTAGCACTTCAAAAGTATATTGTGAAACTTCGCACTATTCTCTACTCCATGACTATTATCCTAGTTCAAGCCACCACCATCTTTCACCAAGATCACTGCAAAGATAGCCTCCTAACTGGCTTCTTTCCCCTCTTGTGCCCCACCACAATCTATTCTTTACCCAATAGCCCAAGTCTTTCCAAAATTTCCCTTAGCTATATTTTGTGGGTTTTTTAAATTTTTTTTTAATGTTTTTTATTTATTTTTTGGAGGAGAGAGAGAGAGACAGAGCATGAGTGGGGGAGGAGCAGAGAGAAAGGGAAACACAGAATTCGAAGCAGGCTCCAGGCTCTATGCTTTGAGCACAGAGCCCAATGCGGGTCTCGATCCCACGAACCGTGAGATCATGACCTGAGCCGAAGTCAGAGGCTCAACCGACTGAGCCACCCAGGCGCCCCTATATTTTGTTATTCTAATTCAGAGGCTGCTATGCACTTATGTCAATATATCACTTTAAAATTCACTTAAGACTGGGGCGCCTGGGTGGCTCAGTCGGTTGAGCCTCCGACTTCGGCTCAGGTCATGATCTCACAGCTCGTGAGTTCGAGCCCTGTGTTGGGCTCTGGTGCCGACAGCTTGGAGCCTGGATCCTGCTTTGGATTCTGTGTCTCCCTCTCTCTCTGCCCCTAACCCACTCACACTCTGTCTCTGTCTCTCTCAAAAATAAATAAACATTAAAAAAATTGTAAAATTCACTTAAGAAGTGAAGTTATATTCTTCCCAGCATGCACAATAGGAAAAAGGCCTAATGCTTTTATAAAATAGGTTACCCTATTAATTTACGCGCCTAGCATAGTTCATATAAAATAAGACATCTAGTTAGTAAGAAATCTTATAGAATGGAATGGTTCATGAATCCAGGAATGCATGCCAAAAAATTTTTTTGAAACACTATAAATGAAAGGAAATTTAGCAAAATCTATACACAATGAATGCACAACCTAATAGTAATTGAGCAAAGCCACTAATGTGTTGCTAGTTCAGAAAACTCAAACCTACAAAGCCATGGCACATATCTGGGATTCCCACCAATTTACAAAGTTTGTTAACTAAGAAAGAATTAGAAAATAATTTTTATAGCATAATCTGTATACATTTCTGATTACAGAGGCCTTACCAATAGACACAGTTTACAAATGTATAAAATACATTGAAAAAAATCAATTCTCTTGACACCTGCAAGTCTCATTCTTCTAGAAGCAATGCCTTGATAAATGTTTCTCTTCCTTGTTGGGCATTCCATTTTTGGAAATCAAAGGAGGTAATAAAACTATCTGGATTGGATTTTAGGGAAACCATTGATGATTTATAAATCACAGGAATTCAGGAAGATAATAGGTCATTATGCAATTTTATAAGTTAAATTATCCAACCAACAAAGAAATAGAAAACATGATATTATCAGATATTTCCTATAATTTAGGAAGGCAGATTTCTAAAGTTTCAAAGCAAAAATATCTGATCCTATGGTCAGAAACCCTCAAAAGGAAGAATTTCTCAGATGAGAGAATATATAAAATGAACATCTTGCTCTGCAGTAGTTATGGATGTACAGGGAACTCTTTGATAATCTCAGAACTACACAGTGCTTCTGGTGATGATCACATAAAGTGTCACTTGCTCAAGTCAAAGCCCAAGAATTTTCCTTGAACTTTTTATTGTCCTACCTATAACATATATATGCTTTAGTCTTACACATAAAACTTTATGTCAATATTTTGGCACTATTAATAATAAAGACCATCCTGTTATCTTTGTACATGGCTTTCAAAAATATGAGCCTATTAAAAACGCTGAAGACAAAAGACAGTAATTTTATATTTATTATTTATTTTGCATTAATATGTATATATACTTAAATAAATAATATAATAACTACTCATCTACTCGAGGAAGGTGGTGTAATGGTAATGGACAACATAAAAGAAGTTCAACAAATGTTTATTTCACACCTGCTCTGTGCCAGACACTTTAGTGTTATAGCAATAGGGGATATGGCAATAGGGGATACCAGAAAATGCAGTGTGTCACAATCTAGTAAGAGGACCTATTTCAATATAGATGGTCAAGACAGACCTTTCTGATGAGTAAAGTTTCAACTGATACCTGAATAGGAAGAGAAACAAATCACAAGAAGAAGAGTAATCAGCAAATACAAAGTCTAGGGAGTAAACTGGGCATGTATTAACAACAGTTTAATACCATAAACAGCTGGAGCATGGTAAGTATAGGGTAGAAATAAATGAAATAAAGTTTGAGAGCCAGGTAGAGCTAGCTCTTATGGAACTGTCCAAAGTAACGAATTTGAAATGTATTCCAAAGGCATGGGAAGCCACTAGGTGATTTCAAGCAAGAAAGTGAGTGACATGACCTGACTTCCATTTTGGAGAGAGATTTTCATTTCTATGGCTGCACAAAACACTCACTGCAGGGGGGCTGTGAGGCTGTGGTAAGTGGACCAAGTCAAGAGGTCACTAAAATAAATCAGAAGATAAAGATAGTTTAAATTACCTTGGTAGTGACAAAAATGAAAAATGTCAACAGATTCTACAAGTGATTTGAAGATACCTCCATCAGGTCTAAATGATAGTTTAGATTATGGGGTGTGAGGGAAAGAAAAAAAACTGAAGAATAATGCCAAGCTTTTTGGTAACAGTAACAGCAAATGATAACCAATCAAATAAAATGGAAGTATGTGGGCCAAAACTGATGTAGGTAAGCAAATTAAAGATTGAGGGAAGAAATTATTTATTTACAGTGGAATGGCAACTAATAAATTTTTCAGGAATGACACTTAAAAATCATCATTTGGCAACCAACATGGTAATAATTTAGCCAAAAACACCAATAGATGCTATGACTTATGGGTAAAATTTGGATATTTACATAGTCTCATAGTACCTTCCAAAAATACTAACGCAAAGGGAAGAGTCACTTTAGAATAGGGAAGTGATCAAAGTTAATATCACTTATAACCAGACAAACTGAAATTGTATGCAACCAGATAGGATGTAGTGAAAAAATCACATTGATATCCGTGCCAAAATTGCATGACCACAATCATAGCCAAATTACGGAAAGAGCCCAAATGTCCATCAACTGATAAATGGATAAAGATGTGGTTTATATATACAATGGAATACTACTTAGCAATGAGAAAGAATGAAATCCTGCCTTTGGCAGCTACGTGGATGGAACTGGAGGGTATTAGGCTAAGTGAAATAAGTCAGAGATAGACAGAT
Organism: Panthera uncia; assembly: GCF_023721935.1. Classification (NCBI taxonomy): domain Eukaryota; kingdom Metazoa; phylum Chordata; class Mammalia; order Carnivora; family Felidae; genus Panthera; species Panthera uncia. The sequence continues at coordinate 18,650,827 of NC_064808.1, read as the reverse complement.
ACCATATTTTCACTCATATGTGGAACTTGAGAAACTTAACAGAGGGCCATGGGGGAAGGGAAGGGAGAAAAATAGTTTCAAACAGAGAGGGAGGCAAACCATAAGAGACTCTTGAATGCAGAGAACAAACTGAGGGTTGATGGTGGGATAGGGGAGTGGGGAAATGGGCACTGAGGAGGGCACTTGTTGGGATGAGCACTGGGTACTGTACAGAAGCAATGAATACACCCCAAAACCAAGAGCACACTGTATGTACACATTGTATGTTAGCTAACTTGACCATATATATATATATATATATATATATATATATATATATATATATATATAAACATATATGTATATGTTTATATATATGTATATATATGTTTATATATATAATATATAAACATTTAAAAATAAAAAAATTAATTAAATTTAAAAATCATGAGGAAGCATCAGAAAAAAATCAAACAGAAAAATACAAAATAACTGGCTTGTAATTTTTTTAAATATCAAGGTTATTAAAGCTAAGAAAAAGAAAACTAAAGATTCTTTTCCAAATTAAAAGAGACTATCAAAGAATTATGACAAATAAATAAAACACATGGTTTGGGAATGGATCCTAAGAACATTATTGGGATAACTGGCAAACTTGAATGAGTTCTGTGGATTAGGAGGTAGTAATTATTCATGTCAATTTCCTGATTTTGATAATTGCACTAAGGCTAGATAAGAGAAAGTCCTTGCTTGTAGTAATTACACACTAAAGTAGTAAAGGGTGTTGAGGCATCATGGGGGCAACTTCCTCTCAACTGGTTCAGAAAAAAAGTTTTTGAACTACTTTTGCAATCTTTCTGAAACTTTGAAAGCATTTTTTTTAAATAGCAAAAACAGTCCAATTATTACACTATTGTTATTTTGCTTTCAGTTTTTGTTTTTGTTTTGTAGAGACTGATCTTTGAATTGAATTGAGAAATAAAGGGTAAGATAAATGAAAAGACAGTAAGAGTCTCTGGGCCAGAATGAACTAGACAAAAAATACTAAAACCCAAATACATTCAAAGAGTTATAGTCTGAAATCTCTGAAAATTCACAGCAAATTGAAAAGATGTCAGATTACTGGTGAGGAAATCCACTCTCCCACCCCATTGTGGATTTGGAAAGTCCAAACCCGATACTTATCCCAGCAACATTATGAAATAGGTTATTAAAGACATGGCTTGAAGCATTTTGAAATGACCAGTGATCATGTGGAACCAAGTGAACTAACAACATGTCATGATTCCCTTTCCTGGCCTCTTCTTTAGACAGGTGATTTTAGGTTGAGAGGTCATGGCTCTGTTGCTGTTTCTCTACTCACTGAGGACACGACTTATGTTTTCTTCATCATGTACTATCAGAGACTAACACCCTGCAGGGACATGGTAGGTGCTCAACAATATTATTAATGAAAGAAGGGGAGGGCGATAAGGTAGGAAACAAGGAAGGAAGGAAGAAAAGAGGGAGGGAGAGAGGAAAGGAGGAGGAAGGGATGGAGTTGGAAAGGCATGGCATTTTAAAAGTATTCAGTAGTTTATTTAGACTCATCAGTAAATAAGCAAATACCCATACTGAAAACATTCCATTCAATAAATAATGCCAGTCTATTCAAGAGTTAGCATATTTATCTTCTAATGCATTCAAGGTCCTTCTGTCAACCCTAATTCTCCTACAAGCTGCCAGTCTTCCCTATTCAATACTTTCAAAGTATAATGTAGCATCCAGCTCTACTTTTACTTCTACTGATCCTTCTCAGCACATGGGATTCAGCCTTCAGCTCCATGATTCTACAAAAATTGTTCTCATGGGACACAATGATACTCTAATTTCCAAAGGCAAAAGTATTTTTTGAACCCACTCCCATATAAAGCAGGCTTCTAAGATCGTTCCTAACTACAGTGTTGTAACTTTTAGCTCTTTTCATCATGTGTGTGCCCGTGTTTAAGGAACACTTCTTTATAGCATGGGAGAAGTTCTCATTAATAGTGTTTATTCCAGGTTCTAATCTCAGAGCAATTTAGCTTTTCTAGAACTTTTAAAATACATTCTGCATGTGCCATATGATTTAAGAGACTTTGAGATATATATATAGATATATATATATATATATATATAATATGTGCATATATGATATACATATATATACATATATACATATATACATATATATACATATATATGTGTATATCATATATATATATATATGTCATATATCATATATATCATATATATAACTAACGGTGTGATCTGATTAACCCTGTCCCATAATACAAGACTATGACAGTGTTTAGATCAAAGGAAAGTGATCTTTACAAATGTAAACTTAATCTATGGAGCTCTGAACCAAGTGGTATTATTGAAGTAAATTTCTCAGCAAGTTTAAAGTTGCTAATGAGTAACCTTTAAGATAAGGAGAGATTGCAGAGTCCATTGCAGAGGCTGGGATTTTTTAATGGTCTCAGTTACCACATGGAAGGCAGAGGTAATCACCATCTTAATCCCTTATAATCTATTGTAGCTAGAACTCTCAGCATGCAAAATAGAAATTCTTTGTTCAGATAGAGCCCAATTAACTGTACATATATATGGTGTGCATATGTATTTGTGCACATACACAAATACACAACAGAACCCTGATAAGAAGAAACAAAAAATAGATGAAAGCGAATAGAAAATAACTAAAATTATATATCTAAACCTTTCACTGAAGAAAAAGGAATAGGCCTGTTCATTGAGTAACATCCTTACTGTAACACTGTGTTAAAAAAAAAAATCCCATTACAGTTCCAACTCTTTTTCTAATGGTTAATTTTATAATATGTACTATAACTAGACTTTTTGGTGAAAAAATATGTAATTGATTAGCTTTTCCATTTGGAAAAGGGACCAGAGTCCAAGGTCCCAGTTCAGGCTGTGCCCTTGACTCATCATAAGACTTCAAGTGCCAGTATGTAAAGAAGAGCTCTGAAGCCACACAGCCCTGGGTTTGAGTTACCGGATTGGAATGTCCTCACCAGTTGTATAAGTTTAGTTAGTTATGTAAATTATGAGTTTATTTTGTATCTGCAAAAGGGGAAACTCATTGCAAGAACTGTTAATAGAGACTAAAATTCCCTAGATATTCTAAGAACCCAATAAATAGAACTTCTTTCTTCATTAACCAGCCAAGGGTTTTAGTTTCCACATCTATAAGATGAACATAATAATTATTGGCCAACCTATCTTAAAGGGTTGCTGAGGGGATAAAATGAGATTACATATGTAAAAGTACTTTGAAAAGTGAAAAATAACCACAAAGATTAGGGTAGTATGCTATCTTATTACTCATTATTGACACATATAGAGATGCCAGTAATAGATGAGATGCCAAGAATAGATGAAAACTAAAGATTAAATAAATCATTTGTAATTTTTTTATAATTAGCCACTCCTATTTATGAGGATTATATAATAATGGTATCTAAGTTTTTAAAAATCTGCATGATAAACAAAGTATTAATTCTTTACACTGTCATTTATCAGAAGTATGGCAGTAGAGGAGGTCACTTAAATGCCCATTCTGTATTAGGCAATATTCTAGATTCATTATAGATAGCTCATTTGGCCCTCCTAATACCCAAAGATGCATTATTGCTTCTGCACCTTCATTCTTCCTTGGCAATCATATGGATAAGAGCTATGTACAGATATCACTGAACATGATATATAATAAGCATTCCATAAACCACAAACAAACACTGTAGTTATTAGTACCATAATGTACCATAAGGGAAGGGGGATTTCATTTCTTCTGTAGATGAGAAAGTCCAGACCAAGGAAGAGAAATGGTTGCATATAGTTCTAAGACCAGCCAGGCTCATATGCCATCTAATGACCCTTTAGACTCAGATTATACATTTATTATTTGCTCTTTTGAAAACCATTCCAAAGGCCAGAAAATCTGGATTCCACATGAAGATTAATAAGGGCATGTTAAAACTTTTTTTTTTAATCTACAACCTCGATACCTCAAAAAGAAATTCTGGAGTCAAAACTGACTTTTCCTTTACTAGTCCTCGTTCAAAATGATGTACTCAAAGAAAGCCCTGGAATAAAATCAAGCAATAGCCTTCCTGGGCAATGTGATCTACTATCAAACTGTCAGTACCACTATCACTTTCAAGTGTTTCCTAGAAACCTTTCATGGTATGGTTTTAAGTCAGAGTTTCCCAGTGAGTTTGCAAATACAAGATTTGGTAAGTACAAATAAAGCTGAGGTCATTAATCTTAAAAGACCATAAGGGTCAGACAAGGCAGCTTCCACTGATTTAGCAGTTTTCCAGACCTTCCCAGAAGCCCCCTACCCTCTAATCACAGCAGCTTAACTGGACTTGCCAGGAGTCCCTCCTCCATATAGTAGCCAGACTCAAGTTGTTTGTCAAACTTCCTCAAAAGCTCCCATGAGTCTCCGCATGCCAGTGCTTTGGAGTGAAGCTGTTAGTGAAGGCTTCTCCAGTCCTCTTCCTATAGCCTTCATTCCCCAGCTCCTCGTACATTTGCATACATGCTCATTCCATATTAAAACATTCACTTCTTTTTGTAGTGGTTCTGTTTTTCTGACCAAACCAGCCTGTTCCAGCTACTCTCAGAAACGCATTTTGAAACAAGCCACTTCAGCTTCTCTTTCTCTACCCATTTGTAGTTATAGGTCACTCTGTTCTTTTAAAATATGCAGGCACTTTTGCCATTTTCACGAGTAAATCCTATTTCATTTTAGACAGCAGTCATTAGGTGTTGGCTGTAAGAGACTTTAAGTCATTCATTTAACAAATATTTATTCAGTTCCTACTCTTTACCAAATTCTGGGGAAGCAATAATGGGACATGACCTACCCTCATGGAACTTACAATTTAGTAGGAAAAACTGACATGAATTAAAGAGTTAGACAGAAAACTGTAAAATTTCAATCCTGGCAAGTGTTGGGAAGAAATTCACTGTGCTCTGTCAGTCCATAAAGGGAGGCTTGCCTACTTGGAGTCCTCAGGGATTTCCCTGAGTAATGAAAATGTTAGAAAGTAAAACCAGAGGCAAGGGTACGGCTTTCAGAAAGTACAGAAACTGTAATATACTTTGGTGGAAGGCCAGGGTGCAGAGAACGGTAAGTAGAAAGAACTACAGTGTATGTTGTTAGAGCAAGATGGTGGTGGTGGGCAGAGTGCAGATGTTGATGGTGTGAGGTAAGAAGTTACCAGACCAGGCAAGTCAGTGTAAGCCTGGCAGTATTTTAATTCTAAAAGCAGTAGAGAGTCACTAAATGTTTTTAGGAAGAATACTTCCATGATGAAATTCACATATTTAAATTTTTTTTCTTGGTTCAACATTTTGTTTTTACTGAAAAAAGTACATTTAAAATTGAGTTGAATGGGGCACCTGGGTGGCTCAGTCAGTTAAGCGTCCAACTTCAGCTCAGATCATGATCTCATGGTCAATGGTTTCAAGCCCCATGTCAGGCTCTTTGCTGACTGCTCAGAGCCTAGAGCCTGGTTCGGACTCTTTGTGTGTGTCTCTCTCTCTCTCTCTTTCTCTACCCCTCCCCTTTCTCTTTCCCTCTCTTCCTCAAATAAATAAGTAAGTAAATAAATAAATAAACATTAAAAAATTTTTAATTGCTTTGGTGCTTGAGTCATTAATTTTAAAAAAATAAATTCAGGAATAAAGTTTAGTGATTTATCACTTACATATAACCCCCAGTGCTCATCCCAAAAAGTGTCCTCCTTAATGCCCCACACCTCTTTAGCCCTTCCCCCCACCCAATACCCTGCCAGCAACCCTCAGCTTATTCTCTATATTTTAGAATCTCTTATGGTTTGTTTCCCTCTCTGTTTTTATTTTTGTTTTCCTTCCCTTATGTTCATCTGTTTTGTATCTTACATTCCACATATGAGTGAAATCATATGACATTTGTCTTTCTCTGACTAATTTCACACAGCATAACACCCTCTCATTCCATCCATTGTTGGAAATGGCAAGATTTTATTCTTTATCATCACCAAGTACTATTACTATTCCATCTCACACACACACACACACACACACACACACACACACCCCACATCTTCTTTATCTACTCATCAGTCAATGGACATTTGGGCTCTTTCCATAATTTGGCTATTGTCAATAGTGCTGCTATAAACATTGGAGTGCATGTGCCCCTTCAAATCAGCACTCCTGAATCCTTTGGATAAATACCTAGTAGTGCAATTACTAGGTCATAGGGTAGTTCTATTTTTAATTTTTGAGGAATTTGCATACTGTTTTCCACAGTGGCTGGACCAGTTTGCATTCCCACCAGCAGTGCAAAAGAGTTCCTCTTTCTCTCCATCCTCACCAATATACTGTCATTGCCTGAGTTGTTAATTTTAGCCATTCTGACAGGTGTGAGGTGGTATCTGTGGTTTTGATTTGTATTTTCCTGATGATGAGTGATGCTGAGTATTTCTTCCATGTGTCTGTTAGCCATCTAGATGTCTTCTTTGGAAGAGGGTCTTTTCATGTCTTCTGTCCATTTCTTCACTGGATTATTTGTTTTTTGTTTTTTGTTTTTTTTTTTTTTTGGTGTTGAGTTTGATAAGTTCTTTATAGATCTTGGGTATTAACCCTTTAGCTGATATGTCAGTTGCAAATATCTTCTCCATTCCATCGGGTTGTCTTTTAGTTTTGCTGATTGTTTCCTTTGCCGTGCAGAAACTTTATCTTGATGAGATCCCAATAGTTCCCTTTTGCTTTTGTTTCCCTTGCCTCCAGAGACATGTTGAGTAAGAAGTTGCTGTGGTTGAGGTTAAAGAGGTTTTTGCCTGCTTTCTCCTCAAGGATTTTGATGGCTTCCTGTCTTACATTTAGGTCTGTTATCCACTTTGAGTTTATTTTTGTGTATGGTGTAAGAAAGTGGTCCAGGTTCATTCTTCTGCATGTTGCTGTCCACTTTTTCCCAACACCATTTGCTGAAGAGACTATCTTTTCTCCATCGATATTCTTTCCTGCTTTGTCAAAACTTAGTTGGCCATATGTTTCTGGGTTCTCTATTCTGTTTCATTGATCTCAGTCTCTGTTCTTATGCCAGTAGCATACTGTCTTGATGATTACAGCTTTGTAATACAGCTTGAAGTCCAAAATTGTGATGCTTCCGGCTTTTTCTTTTTCAAGATTGCTTTGGCTATTTGGGGTCTTTTCTAGTTCCATACAAATTTTAGGATTGTTTGTTCTATCTCTGTGAAGATTGCTGGTGTTATTTTGATAGGGATTGCACTGAATATGTAGATTGCTTCGGGTAGTATCGACATTTTAACAATATTTGTTCTTCTAATCCATGAGCATGGAATATTTTTATATTTTTTATGTCTTCTTAAATTTCTTTCATAAGCCTTCTGTACTTTTCAGTGTATAAATTTTCCACTTCTTTGGTTAGGTTTATTCCTAGGCATTTTATGGTTTTTGGTACAATTGTAAAAGGGATCAATTCCTTGATTTCTCTTTATGCTGCTTCATTATTGGTGTATAGAAATGCAACTGATTTCTGTACATTGATTTTATATCCTGAGACTTTGCTGAATTCATGGATCAGTTCTAGCAGTTTTCCAGTGGAATCTTTTGGGTTTTCCAGACAGAGTATAATGTCGTGTGTGAAGAGTGAAAGTTTGAATTCCTCCTTGCCAACTTGGATGCCTTTTATTTCTTTGTGTTGTCTGGTTACTGAGGTAAGGACTTCCAACACTATGTTGAGTAACAGTGGTGAGAGTGGACATCCCTATAGTGTTCCTGACGTTAGGGGGAAAGCTAAAATTAAAAAATAAAAAATTAAATAAAAAAATAAAAATAATTTTTTTCTTTTTCTGTATCTAAGAATGAGGAAGAAAAGAAAGAAAGGAAAAAAAAAAACAATTTAAGCAAAATCAGAAGCAAAAAAAAACAAATAAGTGAACCAGCAAACAGAAGGAAGCCCAAATGAAGTTACATCCAGTTTCCCCTGGAACTGAAACTAGGAAGCTTTCTATAGTCCATACATGAAGCTGGTGGAGTGATTTGTGCTGGCCTTCTAGGGGATGTGCTTAGAGGGTGCACTTGGGCGGGGCTTGGTGTAATGCTTCCATTCTCCACTAGGTGGTGCTGCTTATCTCACTGGGGTGGATCAGGGTAGAGTGCCCATGCCAGCTTGGGAGAGGTGGAAATGACTTCACCCAACTCCCTACTCTCTGGTGCAGGAACTTCGCGCTCTCATGGATCCCTGGTCAAGTACCCCTCTTTGTCTCAGGCCTCCCCATGTCTACCTTGTCCATGTCCAAGCTGTCTGCCTGTCAGGAAGCACCCCCTCTTAAGTTTTATCTCAGATAGAGTTGTGTTTCAAAACCCCATACTTCAAAGATCCCTGAAGCTTGGACCCATGCAAACTCTCTAAGGGAGGGTCTTGCTGAGCAATAGCCAGGAGCCTGCTTTCCCCAGAAAACATCCAAGCAATTGTGCTGCAGCAGAGGTTCAGAGATAATGGCAAACACAAAGCTGGCGCCAGGCTTTACCACACTCTGGTGTCTTTGTCCTAATACCAGCAAATGTGGCTACTCTCCGGGGTCTGCTGGGACCTTAGCCTGTGGGGAGGCCATATGGCCTCTACCAAATGCTCTTCAAGCAGGGGAATGGCTTCTCCCCATGTGGCACATGGACCCTTCAGACCCCGCTGCCTGCTCCTGGGGATTTGCCCTGCTTCCTCACCAGAGCACTGCCAGGCACTGGGCTCCGAAACTTGAGACTCTGCACCCCACTGTTTATAGCAACCTAGTGGTTATTTAAACCTTCTCCTTTCTTCCTGTCAGTGGTTTTGGGGAACAGATTTCTTATTCAGTCCCCTGTGAGTATTTTCACTCTTTCTCTGTCGCTACTTTCAGGAGAGTGCTTTTCTTGCAGAATCCTGATGTACTGTACTCTCCCCCTTTCTCTTTCTCTGTCTTCTCTCCACAAAAACAGCTCCCTACCCTCCGTGGCTTTCCTCTCCCCCAGTTCACCTTTCCGCACTGCATACCTGCCAAGTTCTATGGCTCAAGCTATGCAAACTGTTGTGTTAATTCCCAGATCAATTTCCTAGGTATTCAAAATGGTTTGGTGCTGATTAAGCTGCACTTCAGGGATGAGGCAAGCTCAGGGTCTCCATGCTGCTCTGCCATATTAGAGCTCTTAGACTTACACAGTTTAAAGAGCACTCTGACTAAAGATTGATGAGTGGATTGGAGAAGGGGCAGAATAAAGGGCCAGACCTTAGGAAACTATTACAAGAGCTTGGAAGAGGGAAATAATCATTCTTTCCATAAATAGAAAGAATCAGATGATGGGTAGCTGGACTGGTAGTGGGTGAGACTAAGCCGATAAATTCAAGACACATTTATGAGGTAAAATCAACATGAAGTGGTGCTGTATTGAGTGTTGGGAGTAAGACAGAGGGAGGATAAGGATTCACCCCAGATTTCTGGATTATGCAACTGGATAGATGGTGGTGCTATTCACAAAATAAGGAACCAGGCTTTGGGAGGAGGTCATAGACTGACTGTGGACGTAAGTACCTTTGAAATACCTAAGAGAAGTCAAGTAAACAATTGGATATCCATGCAATGAGGTTGAAAACACATATTCTGTAAATAAGAGGTACCCTCCATTTTTTTTTTCTATTTCCTAAGACTTGTTTTATCGGGTGCGTAACCTCGATTTCAATTGTTTAGGTGATATAATCTGGAAGCCATGATCATCTGATGATGCCTAAGGTAAAAAGGAAAAACAATCATGATAGGATTTGTCCTGGTAGTCTCAAGCAAGAAAGTAATGACAGTCCAGTTTTGTTGTTGTAAAGTATGGGACCACTGGAAAAATCTTAAGTTGCAAAATGGTCACAGTGAATAACGAATGGACATGAACAGGATGACAGTGAACTTATTAATAAGTAGTGGGTTGAGCACAAGAGTTCACCTGGTTCCCCAGATCGGGGGATAAGAAAAATCTCCTGGGAGTCAGATTCCGAAGGTAGAGGTAAGCGGGGGATACTCTCGTGGAGGAGATGGAGGTGATAGGAAGGTCTCAGTGTAGAGTCTAGTTTCAAAGGCTTTAAGAGCCAGATATTCAAGGAGGTACTACAAACACGTTGATTACAGCCTCTGAAAACAAAGAAAACTTGGTGGCGGGAGAGGGAGGGGATGGTGGGGGATGTGGTTAAACACTGTCTCCAAAATTATTTGATTTTAAAAACTTCCCTAAATATTACATGCAGTTTATTTTTGGATGAGATGTGAATTTTATCTATACTGGAACATTCTGCTTAAGAAAGATGTCTTTGGAAGACTGAAACAGATACACATTTGTTCTCTAGAGGATGAAAGTATGTTCTCATCTAGGTGGGAATTGTGTCATGGTGTAGGTAATGGAGATTGTAAACTTTTTCACACAAGATATTTTCTGTGAACCTTACTTGATATTTAAATCTTATATAGGGATCATAGGTACACAATGAGAAGTAATGATAACCATGAATTCGTTCTCTTCCACCCATCTAATTCTTCACCATCTATCCCTCTTTATCACTACACCAAAACAGTGAATACACACATTCTACCACTACTTCCTCACGTTACTATCGAGTCAACCTTTACTATAATTAGTCGTTATCAACAAAGGATACTATTTTGGATCCATGTACTTATTATTATGGTCACTTTATTTTTTTAAAGTTTATTTTTGAGAGACAGAGTATGAGTAGGGCTGACGAGCTGTCGTCACAGAGCCCGTCGTGGTGCTCGAACCCACAAACCATGGGCCAAAGTCTGACGCTTAACCGACTGAGCCACCCAGGCACCCCTACAATGGTCACTTTAAATGAATAGATGACTATTTTGACTCAGTATGCCTTCACCATATCTTTAAAAATCAAATTAAAAACATCAATGTGAGAAACCATGCGTTTCTCATGATATGCCTAGTCTGGCTGGAGTCACAGGAACAGATACATAAATACAGATGTGCTGTTGCTCATTTAATCATTCAGTATTTCCTGATTGTTCTGTTCTTGGTGCTAAACAGTTTGGAAGGGGAAGGGGGTGTGAGGAGGAGGAATTTACAGTCTCCTACTGATTCCTGTCTCAAGTTCAGAAGGGAAAAAAAGATATATACAGAAAACGCTTTTTTTCCAATTTTTATTTTATTTATTTTGAGAGAGAGCACACAAGTGGGGGAGGGGAAGAACAAGGAGAGAGAGAGAGAATCCCAAGCAGGCTCCCCACTGTCAGCATAGAGCTCAAACCTGGGCTTGAACTCATGAACCACGAGATCACGACCTGAGCCAAAATCAAGAGTTGGATGCTTAACTGACTGAGTCACCCAGGTGCCCCTAGAAAATACTTTTTTTTTAATGTTTATTTATTTTTGAGAGAGAGAGAGAGAGAAAGAGAGCATGAGCAGAGGAGGGGCAGAGAGAGAGAGAGGCAGACAGAGGATCGAAAGCAGGTGCCACACTGACAGCAGTGAGCCCAATCTGTGAGAACATGACCTGAGCCTAAGTCAGACACTTAACTGACTGGGTCACCCAGCACCACCAGTAAATACGTTTAACCAGTGTATGCTAAATTAAAAATGAGTATAAGCAGAGTACATATACAAAGTTATAGGAATTCTTTGATGTGGTCATGCTAACTGTGGAGTATGAATACAGAGTCTGCAGGAAAGCTTAGTGGATAAGTGGAGTGGTGAAGGAGGCATTACAAACAAGAATGAGAAGATAAACAAAGGAAGTGTGATGGGAACTGGGAGGATGAACAGAGACAACAAGAAGTAGGTCAGCTTTCGTTCTGCTAATTCTCATTCTCATCTCTAGGTCTCTGTACATGGTGCCCATTTACCTTCATGTTACCAAACCTGGTAGCTTATACCTCTCTTGAACATAATTCTGGGGAGCCACTCCTAACCCTAGACTAGATTGTGTCTTTCTTTTGTCCCATACTTCCCTGGTCATAACATTCATCACTCTATACTAATTGCCTATAAAACTGTTGCTTGGTGTCCCCTGCTAGGCTACAATGGCTTAAGGGCAAGGGCTAAAGGGCAATGGCTTACAGCTCTGCAGTAGGCTGAATAATTACAAGAGATGCCCATGTCCTACTCCCTGGAATCTATCAATGTATTATCTTATATAGTAAAAGGAACTTTGTAGATGTAATTAAGTTAAGGACCTTAAGATTAGGAGATGATCCTGCAATGTCTGGATGAGCCCAATGTAATCAATCACAAGAGTAGTTATAACAGGTTGATAGGAAGATTAGAGCCAGAGAGAGGACATAATAACGGAAGCAGAGGTCAAAAACAGGGAAGATACTGGCTTTGAAGATGGAGGAAGAGGTCATGAATGAAAGAATGCAGGTGACCTTGGAAGCTGTAAAACCAAAGGAAACAGATTTTCCCCTACAGCCTCCAGAAGGAACACAGGCCTGCTGATGCCTTGATTGTAGACCAGTAGAATTTTGGGCTCAGTTGATTTTGGACTTCTGACCTCCCAAACTGTAAAATAATAAATTTCTGTGGTTTTAACCTACCAAATTGATGGCAATTTCTTACAGAAGCATTGTGAAACTAATACAGACTCCACTTCCTCCCAACATGGAGCCCAAGAACTTGCTCAAAATACACATTCACTTAATAAAATTATTTCATGAAAAAAGTCGGGGCTCCTAGGTGGCTCAGTCAGTTAAGTGTCTGACCTCGGCCCAGGTCATGATCTCGTGGTTTGTGGGTTTGAGCCCCGCATCAGGCTCTGTGCTGACAGCTCAATGCCTAGAACCTGCTTCAGATTTTGTCTCCCTCTCTCTCTCTCTGCCCCTCCCTTGCTCTCTCTCTCTCTCAAAAATAAACATTAAAAAAAGAAAGAAAAAATGCCATCCTGCAATATGGAGATTGTAAGCCAAAGATAGGAGTGATAGAGGTGTGAGTGTTATCATAAGAAACCTTGAATGATCCAGAGATGAACTCTAACATGAGCTGGGGCCAGTAGCAATGCAGGGAGAGTGACTATTTTTCTTGAAGAGCATGAAGAGAAGAAAGAGGTGAAAATGACTAGAAACTTGCTGCCACAAAAGGCTAGAATGTTCCTGGAATGATCTAGAAAGTAACTGAGAAACGTTACAGGCCAAATATTGTAGTTGTTCCAGGGGTTCCAGGAGGAGTAGAGTTTTGACTTGGGAGTTCAGCTGTCCCTCAGTGCTCAAAATGGCAAGGTTTGGGGATAAACTAGTCAAAGACAAGAATGACACACTGGCTCTTACTCATTTGACATGAAGTGACTTCCAACATTAACTGATTCCAATCAAATTTTTTTACCTCATTTTTCAGAGGACTGGGGTAATAACATTCTTCATTTCTTGCTACAGCATCATAATTCGTTTTCATAAGATTTTTCTTGTATTATTTATTTTCATTTTCCCCAAATATTCTAATATATCTGATAATAACCCTTTTATTTGTATGGGTTCTTATAAAACATGTATGGTTGTTTTCTCTGCATATATTTTTAATATAATGTTAGGCTATAAATCTTTGGTTGTGTCTTAATTTTTTTTTAAAATCTACTATCGCACTTGTAACATTTACCCATACTGCTATGTGTACATCTATTCCATTGCTTCTAAACACTGTGTAGTGCTTCTTGGTTATGCCTATTACATTGTGCCTATTTATTTCTCCAGGGATGAATATCAAGATCATCCAGATTGCTCCCAAATCTTTATAAACAATGCTACAATAAATATCCCCATATATTTCCCCTTATAGGTCCATGTAAAAATTTCATGTATACTCAGGAAATGACTTGCTGAATCATAAGGCACATATATACAGATGTTTGACTAAAAGCCAGCAAATTTCTTCCCTGAATATCTATCTGCACCAGCTCTCACTTCTATCAGGAATCTGCCAGTGTCCCTATACCTCCAAAGGACAGGGGTGGGCCCAAGGAGTAAAGGGCTAAGGTGTGCAAGGGCATGGGAGCCACTGGGGCTTCCCTCAGCCAGACCTGATCATATAATCATATCCCAAAAGCTAAGCTCTTCCTGGCTGGATGGAAGTGTTCTCTCTCCAAAGGGAGCCAATGACGACTTTTCACAAAAAGATGCTTTCACTCTCCCTCCCTCCTGCATTCCTGCATTCCTGCATTTATAGCTTCTGCCTTCATTCCCTCCTTCATGTGTGAGGAGAAGACCTCTAGGCTCCCAAGTGCAGGCTGGAGGGAGGACTGAGGCAACAAAGTTCCAAAGGGAGCTCTGCCCACACTGGTCCTGGCTTCCCTTCGGGTGACATTTCTGTTCTGGTGAGCAGCCCGGGGTAGTGCTTCGTTTCAGAAGCATCATCCATGGAGGCAAAGTCCAATCTCCAGCACTGAAAGCAAGCCTGGCTCCCTGTCATGCAATGAGAGAAGGGAAGAGCCAGAGCCCAGTAGCCAGGCATCCATTTATTCCTGCTCCATACTGGGAAGGCTAGAACATTGCTTACTATATCCTGGCCCCCTTCTAAGCTGCAGGCTGCTCTTCCAGATGTGCCCTGGCAAGAGCTCAATCAGATGGCATCCACCTGGCAAGACCAAAGCTCCAAGCCAGGGAGCCCGGATGTTGAGGATCCGCCACAGTGAGATTCACGAAGACCAGGAGACAACTCCTTGGCAACTCATGCAGAATCGTCAACCTGAGCTTCCATCAGTGCTGATGACCACCTCCGCCCACCTTATGACAAGGAGAGCGTTGCAGGCTCGGAGAGATGGAGAGGAAACTATGAGGTCATTCATGGGTGATTTCCTGGACTGAATTCAGCCCTGAGTGCCTGAAAAATGCAGAACCTGAAGGAAATGGTTTGGCAGGCTCAAAGCCTCTTGAGCTCTCCTGTCTTAGAGGGAGGTGTTGGAAGCACCTTGGGAAGGCCCTTCTGACACAACCTCCACATTGAAATCATCTTCTTTGCTGTGTAAGAACGGAGGCAGGCAGACATTGACTCCTCTGGATAGAACTCCCCAGAGTGGGCAGGTGAAGCCAAATCAGAAGACACCTTCTCCACCTCTTCCCTCCTTTGTGCTGGCTCAGTGATACCAGCCAGCATTTGTACCTTCACTGTAGCATGAGGTTGCTTTTCACGTGATTAAATGAGGCCCAGAGAGTGTCCCTTGTCTAAGCTCTTGCTAGGAGCTGAGCCAGCATTTGAAACCTCGACTCTTTGACCCTGGAAATTGCTCTCTTAACAAACATTTTACTACCTCTCTCCTACATGCCTTTATATAGATCAATTTCTCACCCTAAATCAGTATAATTTATTCATAGTAGTCTGTGAGCTCGAGGGCAAGAATTGTCTTATCATCCCTCCCATCTCACACGGTATCAAGTACAATGTAGCAGCAAACATGTACAATACACTTACTCTGTGCCAGACGCTACTTCCAGAACTTCATGAAAATTAACTCACTGAGTCCTCTCAGCAACTCTATGATGCTGACGCTGTAATTTGTCTCATTTTATGGAGGAGGAAACTGAGACACACAAAAGCTAATCAACATGCCTAGGGTCACATAGCTAATAAGTGGGGGCCCCAGGCAGGCTGGGTCCAGAGTCTGGACTTTTAATTCCTATATTACCCTGCCTTTGAAATCAATAAATGGCTGTAGGTTTTAAACCCTTTCAGCTCGGCAATATTTCTCAGCTTTGCTTCCACAAAGCAGGAAACCTATCTAGGGTACACATAGCCAAGGCATAAGCCTGGTCCAGAGTGTTCAGACCAGAAAACAAAACCTGAGCCTCACACTCTGTGCCTCTTCCCCATCTCCACCAACAAATCAGCATTATTTTTGTCATCAACTCCCAGGTTCTTGTCATGAGGGTTTAAGTTTGGTTTTTTTTGGTTTTTTTGGGTTTTTTTTGTTTTTTTTTATTTTTGGGACAGAGAAAGACAGAGCATGAATGGGGGAGGGTCAGAGAGAGGAGACACAGAATCTGAAACAGGCTCCAGGCTCCGAGCTGTCAGCACAGAGCCCGATGCGGGGCTGGAACTCACGGACCGCGAGATCATGACCTGAGCCGAAGTCGGCCGCTCGACCGACTGAGCCACCCAGGCGCCCCTGTCATGAGGGTTTAATGTTATCACTTGCATTTCTATAAGACTGAAGATTACTTCAATTACTGGGAATATCATTTGTCTATTTCCTAGGTGCCATAGAGCTAAGCTAAAGTTTCTGTTAATATTGTTATATTATTACAATATAATATAATATTATAATATGTTAATATTTTTATTATAAATCTGGTCATGTAAGACAGAAATTCCCAAAGTGCATTATCCGAAACACTGGTTCTGCAGACTATAATAGATTATTTACATAAGGCATTCTGTGATCCAATAAGTTGGGAAACCCTGAGTTAAAAAGCAAAGGCAGATTTCTTCCTGCAGGACTTTTCAGAGCCTCTAGCATGTCTTAAGCATGGACTATGACTCTTCTGGCCTGTCCTATAGAAAATAGCTTTCAGAAACTGACCAGAAAGAAATGAGCACACTCTAAATGGGTTAGAAATAAGATTTGCAATTACAGTCTCATGCAGCATAAAAGGAGAAATCATGTTATACATGAATAGAAGACAACATTGTTTACCACACATTCATAAACAGGATTTATCCTGAATCTTGGAACACAATCAGCACATACAGTGAATGATCAATATTCAACTTAACACTTGAAGGGACAAAAGCAGACATATTGAGTAGCTGAGAAGAAAAGATACCACTTAGGACTGAATCGGGCAAAAAGTTAAAGGCATAAGATTTCACATCTAAATTCTCTGGTCTGAGATTGATACACAGAAATTTATCTGCTGGCACAAGCATATCACTTGCCCAAATCCCAGATCACATGAGTACTACAGAGTGTGTGCATGATAGTTGGGTGATAAATCCTGGTTGCTACAATTCTTACCCACAGGGTTACCTCACCTCTACATCTTCAATATATTTCAACTCATAACAAAATTAACTTTGAAAAAAAAAACCACAATGATATTACCCTTTTACAAAATCTTTTAATGGTTCCTCACTGCATTTTGTCTAAAATCCAAACTTCTTGGCTTGACAATTCCAGATCTTTCATCTGGTGACCTGAACTTTTTCTACCGCGCAAGGATTCCAGTTGGATGCTGCTCTCCCACTGAACCCCTCTAATCAGTCATACCAAACTGCTTGCACCAGATCACAGTGCTTCGTGATATGTCTACTCTTTGTCACAAGTGGACTTTGTACCTAGACAACTCCAGTCCCTTCCCGCTAAGAATCAGTTCCAACATTCTATTCCAGGGAGACTTTCTTGACCATCTTAGCAATTCTCATTGCCTACCTGGGTAAGCTTATCATCCCACCCATCTAATTCAACCTCCCTGTCCATAAAAGCTAGCATGGCAGGCTGCATGGCACACAGCAAGGAGAAATACAAGTATAATTAGAGTGTCCTTACAAATGGGGTGGGAACAGGGCTTCCAAGTATGGCTTCAATTCATGCCCCACCCCCTTGCCTACTGCATGAGCAAGAAATCTAGTCTTTCTCTATGAAGCACTCCTTTCTTCTATTTATCCCAGAATCTCCATCTCAAAAAAGGCTAATTTCTTTGGTCTCAGTACAGGACCCACAGCTCAGTGGTGCCCCCTTGTGTCTGGCACATCCCACAATAGCTAGAAAATTGAGTACTTGGAAAAGAGCCATCAGCTAATTGTTGTGGGCTGCCTATCTCAAGTGAAGCAATGATTTTGAGGCCAGATCTCCTGTTCTTTGCCCTGATACTCGGACAACTCCTTTCCAAGAATGTAAATGTTCTTCAAAGTATGAGAAAAAAAAATGTCCCCCCCCTGTAAAACTGTCATGCCCGATCCACACCAAAACTGACGCAGGATTTCAGTATCACAATTCTGAAACAGGTTTCTCTCTCCATTTTCCGCAGGACATAAATTTGCCCTAAGAAGGTAGACAGGGAGAGGGAAGAACCTGAGCCACGATTTGTCAAAGACATCGGCTTACTCTTCCCCTTTCCCTTTTCAGTGGATTCAGTGCAGGAGCCAGTTAGCTTGTTCCATCTCTCTTCTCTCCAGTGGAGATGTTCCAATGGAAGCCTCGGGGCACTGTCTGCCCTGGGAATTTGGTCAGAATTAACCCAGGCTACCTACCTCAAGCAATTCCAGAAACCTTCCATATAAGAATGAAAATTTAGGGGATGCCTGAGTAGGTCGGTCAGTTAAGTGTCCAACTCTTGATTTCAGCTCAGGTCACTATCTCATGGAGCCCCACATGGGGCTATGCGCTAACGGTGCAGAGCCTGAGTGGGATTCTCTCGCTCTCTCTCTCTCCTGTCCCTACCTCACACACATGTGCACACTCTATCTCAAAATAAATAAATAAACATTTAAAAAACAAAAAAGAATAAAGATTTAGGATCTCCATCCTTTCTTCATGGGACCCCTTATGTAAATGGCTCTACATTTTTTTTTAATTTTTTAAAATTTATTTTGAGAGAGAGAGAGAGTAGGGAAGGGCAGAGAGAGAGGGAGAGACAGAATCCCAAGCAGGCTCTGCACAGTAAGCTCAAAGCCCAATGCGGGGCTCGAACTCACAAACCTTGAGATCATGACCTGAGGCAAAATCAAGAGTCGGAGGCTTAACGAACTGAGCCACCCAGGCGCCCCAGCTCCACATTTCTTAAACAATCTTCACTCCATAACAGTAGCTTTTCATTCTCAGTCACAAATATATATTTTCTGAATGAGGGAAAAATCCAACAGATCCAAGCAGAAAGCCACACAGAAAGAAAAAAACAAAAGGTGGGGGGGGGGGGGGGGGGGGGGGGGGGGGGACAGAATGACAGAAAGTACATCAGGAAAAAAAACTGTCCTCCTCTCACATACCTGCTGCTTCCTAGAAAAGGTTTCTTTGTCCCACAACCCAATTTTTCCACGAGTATGAAAGGATAATCCAGGTTTCCACGCTTTGAGCCCAGCCAGTGCTTGTAGAGTCAAGCCTAAGGTATTCCCACTGGGTTCCAACATCCCTTTATTGTTTCACTTTAAAACCTCATTGACATATCTATTTCTTATTAATCAGCTTTAACATATTTTACAAATTGTCCTGCTAGCACAATCCCCAATCCTCTGGATTTATAGAACTCACCTCACTTACTAAATATCACATTTGGCAGAACATGTGTCATTTTCTATAAATATTGAAAAATCAATAATTGCTGCCAGAAATCCTGTATTTGTTCAAATCCCGGGTGAGATAAATGATGAATAGAAATACCATTCTCTTTTAAAATTCAGAAATAAGACAGATCGGATTGTTTATTCTTTTGATGCTTCTACAATGTGCCTGGTTTCAATAATCACAGGCAGCAGCCTGCCTCCCTTACTCTTCCTTCCACTGAGTTTTTATTATTTGACATCTATCTCTAAATGAACAGTTGGATTTAGCATGCCATCCCCATCATGCAGTGATAAGAAACACAGGGCTACACTAGGAGCAGATACACGTAGCCAGCTGAGATGGGAAGGAGAATGGAATTAAGTACATGCAAATTGTCCCAAAGTGATGGACAAGCAGTACAAAATTTTAAATTCTGTCTCTGTTGTCTGTCTCTGTCTCTCTCTATATATAATATATAGTTTGTATATTATATTAAATATAAAACAGATCATAAATAAATTTATAGATTTAATATAATGTGTAGATTTAATATATATTCTAAATATATTTATTTAATATAAATATGGTACATATCTATATATTTAATATGTTAATTTGTCACATGAAATATATAAATATTATATATATTAAATATATATTTTTAGTTACATACATTCATTAAATACTGTCAACATGTATATTAAGTATTAGAAATTTTACTCTTTAAATATTTCAGAAAGAAAAATGAGACAAAAAGGTGTGATATATATATACACACTAGGGAATATTATTCAGCCATGAGAAAGAAGGAAATTCTACCATTTGCAATAACATGGATAGACCTTGAGGACATCATGCTAAATGAAATATGCCACACAGGCAAATACAAATGGTATCATTTATATGGGTAATTAAAAAAAAAAGGCAAAGTCCTAGAAACAGAGGGTAGAAAAGTGGTTGCCAGGGGCTAGCACGGTTGGGAGAAGTTGATAAAAAAGTACAAACTTTGAGCCATAAGATGAATAAGGCTCAGGATCTCATGTAAAACATGGTAACTAGAGTTGATAACACTGTATTGTATTTGCTCACTTATTGGTATAAATGAGGCAACGAATGTTAACTAGATGAGGACAATCTGTTCTACAACGTACAGGTATATGTACACTTTAAATATTTTACAAGTTCATATGTCAATTATATTTCAATAAAGCTGAAATTTTAAAAAAAGGGAATGAGAAAAAATACAAGGTGAAATATATTTCTCAGTTTTCACAATGGGTTGTCTTGCATACTACCTGGTAAACAAGCCACTCTGAATCCACTAGTTTCAACTTTTTTCTGGAAGAGGCCAGCAAACTTTCCATAAATAGCCAGAGAGTAAACATTTTAAGCTTTGTTGCCCATATGGTCTCTGTCACAGCTTCTCAACAATGCCACTGTAGCATAAAAGCAGCCATGCACAATACAAGAATGAGGAAGCATGGTTGTAGTCCAATAAAACTCCACTTGCAAAAATTGACAGCAGGCTAGATATGGCCCTACCTACTGGCCAGCTGTAATTCGCTGATCCTTGGCTTAGAATATGATGAAGAGACGCTCAAGGAAATAGTGTGGAGGCAAGCCCATGAAAACTACTGAAAAAAAGTCATTAAAGCTGCCATTTTCTTCTGTCTTTATTCCCCCCAAAACTTTTTTTCCCCCATAGCTCTAGACCTGTTGCCCCTGATTTAGAACCTGGATCTGAAAAGAAGAGAATAAAACCAACCCATATTGATACAAATGGCATAAAGAGGATCCTCACATCATTTCAGTACCCAGGATCCAGCTATTCCTGAAACCAGAAAAACCCTTGATATGCTTCCTATAGGAACCCAAAGGGAGATACCTTCCCATTCTTTCTTAGGTCTCAGCTGGGTCTCTAGAAGAGAAGACAGATTAACAAGAGAAAAGCATACAAATGTATTTAATATAAGTTTTACATAACAGAAGAGCCTTCATAAGGAAATGAAGACCTAAAGAACCCTTTCAATCTGAGTGTTTTTATACTAGGTTTGATGAAGAGTAGAGAGGCATGGAAAAAATGTGATAGGACAAAGGAGTACAAGCTAAAAGTAGTAAATTGGGGGTAACTTACCAAAACCTGTTCATTCAAATTCCTTTTAGCATCCCTGCATCTTTGGCAATCGGATGCTGCTGTCCTCCATATACAGGGAGGACACCTCCCATATGAGGGTCTTACGACCTGCTTCAAGGAAATGTCAGGAAGTCCTTCCTATACCTACTGTTTCTCAAATTCCTCCAGCCTAAAATAGCCAATACGCCATTGTGCCCCAGTTTGGGGTAGCACATCCCAAACCCTATCAAGTTCCTAAATTCCCTTTTAGTTTTTGGTAGTTTGGGTTGGATTTTTTGTCACTTGCCACTAACAGTGAGTAATTTAACATGACTGATGCATTATTTCATTTAATCCTAAAACAACTCTGTAAAAGAAATTCTTTCTGATTTTATAAGTGAGGGAACTGAGGTGCAGAGAAGCAAGTTGCCCAAGTGCACACTTCTAGGAAGTAGTAAGGCCAGGTTCCGTGCCCCGATGGGGCTGCTGACCCCTGCACTGCAGGAAGTCCAGCTGGCCCTGTGATACTTGACAGTCTGTCCTGCAAACTCATGAATCTGATGGAGCCCTCACAAAAGAGTAAACACACAGAATCAGTTCCAGAAGCCACCATTGTGTCACTGAGTTCAATTCCTATTTAACTAAGAGAAAATGGGTATTGACCATCGTTGGCTTGATTGCAAATGTCAGGCTCTTTGAATTATTAGAAACAGCAATGAAAAATTGATTACATTTAAAACATCCTGTGAAAAGTTTTACAATTGCACATTAAGAAACGGTGTTAAGCAAATAAGAACTAATTGTTCTCAGCTGCACTGGTAATAGCCCTATCTGCCTTCCCATTACAATGCATATTCATTTTATTGGAACAGGAAAAGTAAATAAAAATAAAAAGTCCCAGATCTCATTCATATTCAATCAGTGTAATTCTGAGCCTAAGGTTGTCCTCCTAATGGACGTTAGCAATGCAACAACTAATGCTTTCTCCCATCAGTTCAAACTGGTCTGGAAACCTCTATGAGTCCATATACATTGCTGAGATCCCCCCCCAAAAAAATTCACAGGGAAAGAATAACACAGGCCATGTAATAGATGTGTATCCAAATGTTTGTGTGAGAATTTTTGAGGTGATTAAATTATTTTAAGGGTCCTTAGGGAATTCACTTGAAAAACAAACGAAAAAATGTCAAAGTAAACATGCCTTCTGCCTTCACATGTGTCCAGCGTGTGGCATACGTTGGCCGCACTTTGACCTAGAGCACCATTTAGAACTCTGAGGTGAGCTAACCCCACTGGCTTCACTGCCTCTTAACTTCATAAAGAGTCAAAACAGAATGCTCTGGGCCACTCCCCAATTCCACTCTTCTCCTCTTCCTATGATTCCTTTCCTCCTGGAGTAGCCAAAATAGGCCAGGTTTATGTGGCAGTAACCATACCAAAATGTTCAGTAGCTTAAAACCACAAAGGTTTTATTTCTCATCCAGGCAAAATTGTCCATTATGGGGCCCACAGGGAGGAGCCCCTATGTGTCTTTTCTATGTGTCTTGGAGTTTCACAGTTCTTGCACTGAAAGTACCAGCAAACTTGAGCCAGTGGTCATCCTATCCACACGACAGCTCTGTGGCCTATGGTACCACATCACCACGCAGTATACGCTTAGTTAGACTTTGACCTTGAGGTAACCCCATCTACAATGGATATGATGGCCATACTCTTAATTTGATGCTTGCTCCAATGCCGAGTTTTAATTGTTCTTTACCATTCCAGAGTTTTTGGAATTATGTCTTTTTTCTGTTTGGAATTGAGAGGTGGCTTCCTCTTCCAACTGTGAAGTATTTTTTTGTGTGTGTATTTTATTTCCTTTCATTCCTGATTGTATGTCTGCCTTTTTTTCCCCCCAAATATAGCCACCTGCAACTAACACCTGATACTAATGGTTTGTTCTCTGAGCTTTTGCCCTGGACTTTACATTCATACATACATGGTCTGCCTCCCATAGGTTATGCTAAGGTAACAAAGCAAATAAAAATTTCTGTGGCTTAAAAAACCACAAAGGTTCAGTCCCTGTTCCTGATTCATGTCTATCATAGATTAGCAGCAGGGTCCTGTTCCAGGACCCTAGGCTGATATAGACTTTAGTATTTTAAATGTTGGTGGTTGCCATGACAGAGGAAAGTGGATATGGTAAATCCTGAACTAGCTCTTAAAGCTTCCGTGTAGAAGTAACACATATCATTTCTGCTCACTTGTCACATTGGTCCAATAAAGCCACAGGGCCACCACTGATCAAAGGATGAAGAAAAATGCAATCGTGCCATGTGCCCTGAAGAAGAGACAACTATATTTGTGGTCAGTCCTAGTGACTACCAACTCTATACAAGCTCCACCCCAAATACAACCTCCATTCTGACATTCTGAATGTACCCTCTAAAACTCTTTCTCAGTCATTATAAATGTATCTAATCCAAGAGTATTCTCTCTACCTCCTGCCTTAACTAAAATCTGTCTCCCTCTTAGATAACCATTCCCCCATCCCCTACCCCATAACCCTCTCCAAATTTCTCCTTTTCTCTTCTTCCTTTCTCTCTCATCCACAAAGTCACCTACTTCTCTTGTAGGAGGAAGCATTTAGTGTCATGATACCCTATGTCCAGGCCATTAGTCTTCCATCTTGTGTAAAAAAAAAAAACACCTTTCTTTGAGGTTCTCACATATGACTATATCCCTTCTATCCCTCCACATGACTACTATTTATGACCAGCTTCTCTGTTATTGACCCTCTTAACTCTGATGATCTTCACTTATTTTCTTCCACCACTCATTCCACAGCCATACTCTTAGTTCGTATATTCATCTGGAACCTGTGTTCCACCTTTGAAATCTTAAGTTTGAGTATCCTACTTTCTTGCACCAACCCCCTGCCTTTCACCTCCTGTTTGAACATAAGAGTATCGTAGCTCTCAGTTCCTTTCTCCACTCAGCTAGTAGAGTAATTCAAATGAAAAATTCACTATTTCACTCCTCAACAGCATACTGCTTAAACCCCTTCACAGGCTCCCATAGCATAAGGGTTTTCAAACTTGGCTACATAATAGAGTCAGTTGAGGAGATTCTTAAAAATCCCCATACCAGACCACATCCCAAATAAGTTAAATCAGAACTTTTGGGGTGCCAAGAGCGAGTTTTTTTTTATTTTTTTTAATGTTTTTATTTATTTTTGCGACAGAGAGAGACAGAGCATGAGCAGGGGAGGGACAGAGAGAGAGGGACACACAGAATCGGAAGCAGGCTCCAGGCTCTGAGCTGTCAGCACAGAGCCCAGTGCGGGGCTTGAACCCACAGACTGTGAGATCATGACCTGAACCGAAGTCGGATACTTAACCGACTGAGCCACCCAGGCGCCCCATGAGTGTTTTTTTTAAAGCTCTCAAGTGATCCCAATGTGCAGCCAAGGTTGAGAACCCACTGACTTAGAAGATAAAGTCCAACCATGAAAGGTAAATTACTTAAACAATTGGCAGGGTTCTTTTCCAAACACGTTTTTCCAACCACCTGCATCAGAGTAATCAACGGTGCTTATTTTTCTGGGCTCCACCCCAAGATATTGAGTTATGGTGACTCTAGCTACATTCCCAGAGTCTAATTTTCAATAACTCTCCAGGTGATTCTAATGCATGCTAAAAATTGAGAATCACTTCCTGACATGCACATTAACTTAGTCACACTGAACTTCTGATATGTCCCTATGAATACAGCTTATGCTAAGTGAAGGCCATTAGATAGAATTATGAAATATAACATATAACCACATCTTCTGCATTATCAAATTGTGAAAAGCCTGAGACTAGTAAAGAGAAACAAAGACACCATAACAGATCCGGAAGACCAAAGGAAAGACATCTGTAGAGCCATCCCAGATTCTGATGTCTCCTAGTCAGGTCCAGTTTATCCTTCCATTAACCCCCCTTTCCCCAAAAAAGGTCAATGTTAATCTATTCCATGAATCACAGATCATCTAATGAATACATTCCCCATTTTTAGTGCTTTTCCAGCAGTTTCCCTCTCCTACCCAAAATAAATAAATATTTGTTGAATGAATCATTCAGTATTAGTGCCAAAAATTTTCAGTTAAGGGTGAAAGAATTTCTGGGTACCTCTCTGTCACTAAGAAAGTCATTGTAATGATGTCATATTGCTCAACTATAGGTACAGATCTAAAGTCTCCCTGTCAAAACATTTTGGTAGTCTTTCCTCTCTCAAAATACAGAACTCCCTTCCACATGTCAACCAAACACTAAGGACATCACAATTCTGCCTCATCTAAGCCAAATCCCTTCTTCTTACCCAACAGTGTCTAGAAGCCAGCTCACAAGAGCAACTTGTTAAATATTCAGGAATTTTGGGAACTGGTTTTCAAAACTTTAGTTTGAAGTCAGCCATGATGGGAGCATTTATACCACAGAAATCGGCAAATGCTACAAATAAGAGCTAGTTTGTTTTGGTTTGTTTTATTGGTAGGGCCAGTTTACCAGTAAACCACTACCCTCACATAAATTTCTTATTTATATAGACATTTCAAGTTTACAAACTTTTTCAAGTCCATTATTACACTTGAATTCCCATGATAACACTATGAAGAAAATACCGTGTTCCTCATTTTGTATAAAGAAAGCTGAAGCTTACCACAGTTAAATAACTTGTCTATTGTCACTGAGATTCAAAAAGAAAAAAGATCTGCCTTTTATTTTATGCCGCCTTCCAAAGCAGTACTTTATCAAATAAGGTTAATAACTTGTAAACCTAAAGCAAAAGCTATAAATTCTCTGTGTGATCATTCACTCCTATCTTTGGTTCATCAACAAACATTTATTAACTGACTACTAGTGTGTCAGACTCTGTGACAGATACCGAGATTACAAAGATAAATAAGACACAGTTCCTGTCCTCAAGGACCTGCCCATCTATTGGGAAGGAAAGACATCTTAACATATAAATCACAATAAAGTGTGGGCCCTGGGCCCACATGTATTCACTGTGGCTGGGAAGAAGGCAGATGTCTGCCCCTCAAATGCACTCTTGACAGTAATGAAGTTTATTACATTTTAGGACAACCAGAAATAGCACTTCAAAACCCTATGGCCTCACTCCTCCCAAAACATGTAGCAGATGACATGACAATTCTACAAAACAACACTACCTATGTATGTCCAAAGATCAGTGACAGGAAGAAAATACCCATTTTTGCCTCTCAGATACACATCCAGGCAATGCAAACATATTATCATTGGTTTCCTTACATCTGCCAACAGGCAATATGTCAAATAAATAATTTAGACCAGCTGAGGCACCACAAGAAAACAAAGCCATCAGTCATCTGGGCTGCATTATTGATTGCCAATAACAAGATACTTGCTAAGACAAATGACTCAGCTATTATACTACTGAGGCTTTAGCCTGTCTCAACTACATAAATCATATTGAACTGTTTGTTGTTGCAAGATGTGCAAACATATCTATAATCATTTTTGCCCCCCATTTTTGCAGTATATCTTAGGTGGCTCCTCATATGCAGAAGGTAGATTCATTATTCCCTCAACTTACGCAATTTTTCTTTCTCTGGGTACATGTTACCAAATGCCTGTTGCATCTATTTAATGGAGAACTATGCCTGTTTATACTTATTCCTAGAAGACCTAGATATGTGGCTAGAGATAAATGAGAAAGAGTAAATTGTAATTAATTCATTAATCAAATTAATTCCTTTCAGATAAATCAAGGTGTGACAGAATGAATGCGCAGCAGCTGGAGTCAGAAGCCCTCGGTTCCAGGATGGCCTGCTGGTTATGTGACCTAGGACACCTGTTTCTTATCCAAGTCTTGGTTTCCTTTACAAAATTGGAATAACACTACTTGACCTGCCTATCACATGATCATGAGAATGAAAATTTGAGAACTGTAAAGGACTCTAGATAGATGAGGAAACTGTTTCAACATAAACCTGTCCTTTTATGAACTATCAAGTGTGGGTGGATCTGTTTGGCATTCCAAGCAGAAACAGATGGAACTGTCAAATTAGAATAATTCCGAGGTTGGGGTGATTTACCAAGAGACCAATTACAAAATGTAGGTGGGATAGAGAAACCTCAAGAGATAGTGCAGGAACTTGAGACTAGCAGCATCATGACAATGATTTCTTCTAAGCCTGAAAGGATGTCAGATGGGAGAGATTACCTAAAGAACCTAGAATTACAAAGACTGGGTTACCTTGAAAAGAGCAAAGATCTTTCACAGACACAGCCAGCCCCAGGGCACCTCAGAGTTAACTCACACAGGCTTCTAGGGCAAAGAGCAAGGTAGGAAAGGGAGGAGAGTATATCATGAGGGACAAAGGCAGAAATCCTGCCGAGTGGGGAACAATCTGTTACAATTATTCTACCACTCTGGACATCAACCACAAGGCCATGTTCTCCTTTTACTCTCCAAAGCGTTCAGTTTTGAAATCATATCAACTTTGTCTCTCTCATTTCCATCACATCCATCTCCTAATATCTATGTCTATTGCCTTTGTCCATATCTATATTAGGCAGGAATCTTTCATTACAAATGGCAGAGACCAGCTCAAATTGGCTGAAACAATAAAAGAAACTTACTGGCTGATCAATGAAACCTCCAGAAAAATTATGTCTTCAGCCATGGTTGGATTCATGAGTTGCATCATTTCATTATGATTAAGTCTTTCTTTCTCTCCTGTGTCATCTTCTTTCCCAGTCTGTGCTTTATGCTATTGGCTTCCACACTGGGTAGTCTCTCTTCCTATGGGGAATTCAAGTACCTTAAGGTTACTATGTTTCTGGACGCAGAATCACAAAAGCCAAACCAATCTTGGTGTTCCATACCTGTTTACATTCATATTCATGTTCAACACCATCGGAGATTATATAGGGATTTGTAGCCAGATTTCTAGCTAAGAATTAGTACTGTATTTCCCTGGAATTCCCTCCCTGCCCACCTTCTTTAAGGAAGTGAGTGACAATAGCACTGAAAGGTGCAACAATCATTATAGATAGTGAAGTAGATTATACATTAGTGAATTCTGGCTCTTCTTAAACTACATTTCACCTTTGACCCATATTGGAACTCTTCCTTAACTTTTCAGGTAGTAAAAGGGGAGAAAAATCCTGAAAATATTCTACAGTTTAAATTTTAGTGTATGTGGCCAATCTCTGGCTGCCTTGTTGTGAATATTGAATTATATCTTTCAAAGCACTCACAGAGACGGTGGGTCAATAAATATTAGTGCCCTGTGCTTGCATCTGTCTTATTAATACTCCAGAGGCACAGCCAACAATGCATGTTAGAATTCTCACTTCACAAATAAGGAAACTGAGCCTTTCAAAATTATTCTGTTGGTAAATAGAAAAGTATGATTCAAGTCCATATTTGACACCAAATCCCCAAAGTCTTCTATTTTACCAGGATGCCATCTTTATGCCTCTATTCCTAAGGAATCATCAAGCATAGTAGCTAAAAATCATTTTGAAGCTAAAGTATTTAAGTAACAATACAGCAGTGTTTTCCTTTAAGCTGGCATGAGATAATAGAAAAAATATATATTGATCTCTGCCCCTGGTTCCTGGCACAGAGCTCTTGAAACTCTTGTATTTTCCTGGGTGATAGGAGTGTCTTTTGTCCTAATGAAGCGACTTTGGGCGGGCTTATGGATGAGCAATGGTCACTGGAAAGAACAAACCATGATTAGAAGTCTGGAACTTTTATCCCCTCCCCCCTTTTCCTGAGAAAGGAGAAGGGCTATAAATGGAGTTTATGAGCAATCATGCCTGCATGATTACTCCTCCATAAGAATCCCAATAGTATAAGGTTTGCAGAGTTTCCAAATTGGTAAACATATCCAACACTGGGAGGGTAATGTACCCCAACTCCACAGGGACAGAAGCTCCTGCCTCTGGACCCTCCCAGACCTCATCATATGTATCTCTTCATCTGGATGTTTCATCTAAGTCCTTTATCATACCTCTTACTAACCTGATAAACATAATTAAGTGCTTCCCTGGGTTCTGAGAGCCACTCTAACGCATTAATCAAACCTGAAGAGGGGGTATAGAAACCTTTGATTTGCTGCCAAATCAGACAGAAGTTGTGGGGTAACCCGGGGATCTACTACTTGCAATTGGCATCTGACATGAGGTGAGAGTAGTCTTGTGGGGCTGAGCCCTTCACCTGTGGGATCTGGCACTATCTCCAGGTAGAGAGTGTCAGAATTGAATTAAACTGTAGGACATCTGGCTGGTGGCACAGAGAATTGCTTGTTGTGGGGGAAAACCTTCAGACAGAAGTGTGAGAAGTGAAGCACTGTCAGTGTGGCGGTAGTGTGAAAGTAAAGGGGAAAACCCACAGGATAACAGTAAGTTTTTCATTTAAAGCTGGGTATATCTAGCATCATGGGAGAAAAGGTGCCATTAGGTCAGGACATATGGGGGCCCGAGTGTGAACTACAAAGCAGATGTTTATACTTTAATTCACACGTGTACCCTGAATTCTTCTTCAAAGTTACTCAAATTTGTCTTGCTGAAAGATGAATGAATGCAGCAGAATGCCAATTTTCTAAGTGATCTCTCCAACTGGGTTGAAGTTCTTTCACTTCCTTTCTAAAAGATGCATTTCATTTGTTATCTGAGCAGCCAAGAGTGGCATAATTACAGCTGTAAGCCAATTCTCCTGGCTGCCAACATTTTTATACTCTAACCCATCCCCACCTTCACCCAAATGCCCAGACTGTTATTCATCTCACATAGACTACTGGAGAGGTCAACACACTTCCAGAAAAGCAAAACAGGGCCCAAGCACAAAGCTTTAATATGCACCTGGCTTTAAGATAAAATCACACTACCCATACCCATCTGGGGTCTGAGAACAGATGTAAGAGGAACCTAGGCTCTCCATTTTCTGACTATATATTGTTTCATTTTCACAAGAAAGAGGAAATAGAATGAGCTTAAGATTTAGACAATCCTAACTTCAAATCCCACTTACTGTCTTTATGATTTAAAGCAAGTTACTTTCCCACTCTGAGCCTTGGTTCCTATATCCAAAAAATAGGAATAATACCAACAATCT
Source organism: Panthera uncia (assembly GCF_023721935.1). NCBI lineage: Eukaryota > Metazoa > Chordata > Mammalia > Carnivora > Felidae > Panthera > Panthera uncia. The sequence continues at coordinate 18,620,318 of NC_064808.1, read as the reverse complement.
CTGGGTTGTTGTGAGGTATGCCAAATCCATAGCACAAAGTCAGTGTATAGTATCACCAATCATCAGATGGCTTTAACAATTGTGAGCTCAGTTTTCTATTATAGAAAGGTGAGTCCAGGGGCAGTAGCAAGTCTAGGTGCTTCTTTATTCCCATTATATCAGGTCTTGAGGTCTGAGACAGGTGATGGCCTCATGATGTAGCTCCCTGATAAGTCATTCACTCAGCCAAGGCTTGTGAATAAATAATACTTTACAAATGGCACTCCCTACAAGGAACAAATTGGCTGAAAGAGTCATGGTAAGTAGATAAAGCTTCTTTCCCGCTTCTGTTCCTGTTTTTGTCTGCTTCCTTGTTTGCTATTCTCACACAGAAGGAGGAAGATGCTGACCAGAATAAAATTCCTGCCATCATCCCACATACTGGCTTTGCCTTCTCTAGAAAAAGCAAAGCTGCTTAATCTGATTAGTGAGTTGGGAAAATATAACTAAACATCCATAGACCATTCTCTTCTCCTTCTCTGTCCCATTAGGTGTCAGCTCTCTCAAAAAAGAATATGTGTGTATGTCCAGCTCTGCTCCTCTAAGTTTTTGATAGCTTCACAGGGGTCCAATACTACCTGTGACTGGGTAAAAAAATAAAAATAAAAACAAACAAACAAAACATCTATATAATTCTAGAGTTTACTGTTAACCAGCTCACTTGCCTGTAGTTGTATGCCACAATCTCCTTTGGCTTTATGAATAATAAAGGTGATGTTTTTGCTTCTCGTCTGCCTTGCTCTTGTGTCTTCATTCTCAACTGATACAGTACTTAGACCACAGAGAGGGAATCCTCTCAAACATCAATATGTTTTCACAAATAAGACTTCATTACCACACCCATTTACTATACAAAAACCATTTTCAAATTCCTAATCACAGTGATTCTCCCAGCCAGGACTGTGCATTTTTTTGGGCTCAAACTCATGAACTATGAGATCATGACCTGAGCCAAAGCCAAGAGTCAGATGCTTAACTGACTGAGCCACCCAGGTGCCCTGAAATGTGCATTTTTTTAGAAGAGTAACTTAGCGTCTCTACATTTGTTAGGCTATTTACCATGGAAACAGCACTGATTTCCAGCTAGCTTAACCCCAAGATCCAGTTCCCCAGCTTTGTCATTAAATCTCCTGAGACAGAATATCAATGTATAATTTTTTTTTAACGTTTATTTATTTTTGAGACAGAGAGAGACAGAGCATGAACGGGGGAGGGGCAGAGAGAGAGGGAGACACAGAATCGGAAGCAGGCTCCAGGCTCTGAGCCATCAACCCAGAGCCCGACGCGGGGCTCGAACTCACGGACCGTGAGATCGTGACCTGAGCTGAAGTCAGACGCTTAACCGACTGAGCCACCCAGGCGCCCCAATGTATAATTATTTTTAAGTTTATTCATTTATTTTGAGAGGAATAGAGACAGCATGAGTGGGGGAAGTGCAGAGAGAGAGAGAGAGAGAGACAGAGACAGAGAGAGACAGAGAGAGACAGAGAGAGACAGAGAATTCCAAGCAGACAGATGTGGGATTTGAACCCATGAAACCGTGAGATCATGACCTGAGCCAAAACCAAGAGTTGGACGGACGCTTAACCGACTGAGCCACCTAGATACCCCAATGTATAATTTTTAGATCAAAAAGACATAAAAAACTAGAAATGCCTTATTTCTATGGCACTTTTTTGTAAAAAGCTTTTACATTTGTTAGCTTTGCTTTCAATTTGTTTTTACATTTTTATCTATATTTTATCTTCATATTCTGCAAATTACTGACAAAGTGGCAAGTATTAGTCAAATAATTTTATAGATGAAGAAAATAAGTTTTAGAGAAGCAGTGTTTATCAAGATCACACAGACCATAGCTAAGTTAAAGTGAAATTTAATGTATCCAATTCCCTGCTCTCAAACTGCATACAGCCTACTAGGAGAGAGACCAGTAAACAAGAAATCATAACCCAGATAACAGACACCATAAGAGCTACCTTGGGAGATCACATAGGAGGGACTCTGATCCAGCCTTGGCGAGTGAGAAGTTACTTGCTGGAGGCGAGTGAAGAGATGGGTGTTAAGGTATGAAAGTTACAGGCAGGAGGAATAGCACATTCAAAGGAGGGGAGAACATGATTGTTCAGGTAACCACAAATTGTTCACAATGGGGCTGGGGTACAAATTGCTAACACTGAGCAGAAAAAGATAAGCCTTAGAGAAATAAGCAAAAACCAAACAGGACAAGATTTTTTTTTTCTTCAAGTGTAAGAATATGGGCTTCATTTCAAAAATATGGAGACCTCACAGGCTCAGCTTCTGTCACCACATCAAACTACATATTTGTCTACACTTCTTTACCTCTTAAACCCAAACTAAAATAGAAGACAACTTAGCATACAGTCTCCAAACATTCAAGATTGGTGCACCATGACCTTACCCCAAGTTTACCTAAAAAAGAGCATTTCAGTTTAAATGATAAACATAAGCCTGAAAAAAATTTTCCAAGATCATTCTGCACTCAAAAAACTTCACTTCCCAGCACCCTACAGGTGCACATTGGGACACCGCCTCCCAGGACTAACTGATGAACAGCTGTGCAGGGGGACTCTGGTGAATGTCACTATGGAATGGTTTGATTTTCAGGACAGTTTAAGACTTTTCTTTCCCCTTTCCCTTCTAGGAAACAACTAATTTCTCATAAAGCATTCAATTTTTAAACATATACACATTTCATTCTCCCCAAAATACACCCCCACACACGCATGTGCATACACACACAGTCATTTAGAACTAGAGGACTTCCTATGCTGGCAAACACATGTTAATATTAAGTGGATGTATATATCAGAATGGCACATCCAGAATATACAACAGTAATAATTCCTTCTATTTGCATGGTTCCTTTTATTTATAATTTATACACAGCTGCTCCCAAAAAGAATGTGAGACAGATACAGCACTTTAAAATTTACAAAGCATTCTATCTTGTGACAACACTGTGAGAGAGGAAGACCAAACATTAAGCAGACTTGTCACGAAAAAAAAGAAAAGAAACTGAGGCTGACATGGTTAAGGTGACTTTTTCAAGACCAGAGTCATAACTCTGAAAGCCTTGAGCTGTGTTTTTTCAACCGCATAAGGTCATTCCTCTAACAGTCTGTGTACCCGCCAGCTCTGTGTAAGGACATCCTGAGGAATGAGTAAAAGTCATCACAAGTATGAGAACACATTCCACATACTCCACGCTTACTCTCCAGAGCCCCGCTCCTAACCTCTCAGGTGTTATGAATCATCGCCAATACTTACTGGGTGTTTAGAAAATGAGCAGCAGTGCTAGAAGTGTTTTACAGTTAAGTGTGTGTATTACCTCATGTAATCCTCACCAGAGCCTTATGAGGCAGCTAATATTAATTCCATTTTATGTATGAGAAAAGTGAGGCAGAGAAAAGTTAAAATAACTTGCCCATATGGACATAACTAGTAGGTTTTAGAGTCAGATTTCATACACAGGCAGTCTTTATCCATAGGCTCACTTGTTTAACCGCTATGCTCTGCTTGTTTTTTGCCCCAGAAATTTCTTCAGAATAGATGTGTCACAAGTAATAGGTTTTGGGGCACCTGGGTGGCTCATTCGGTTAAGCATCTGACTCTTGATTTTGGCTCAGGTCATAATCTTATGGTCTTGAGATGAAGCCCCATATCAGGCTCTATGCTGATAGCACAGAGCCTGCTTGGGATTGTCTCTCTCTCTCTCCGTCTCTCTGCCCCTCTCCTGCTTGTACATGCGCATGCTCTCTCAAAATAAATAAACTTAAAAAAACCAGTTTTGTGCCCAAAAAGAGGTTTGTGTGTGTGTGTACATGTACATATATATGTATATGTATGTATGTATGTGTATATATGTATATTTACATATGCATATATGCTGAGCAGTGTGTTCCTCTTTTTACACATGCCTCAAGGGACCAATGAGTCTTCTAGAGGACCCGCACAGTCTTCTCAGGTTACCTCCAAACCCTCCCAAGCCCACATACAAGTAGATTTTCAAACAGAGTTCTCCTCTCCCTAACTTCAAACTTCCATCCCCATCATAACCAATCGGACTGGAGTCACTGACTACAGAGGACCATTGACTTGTCCCAGAAGTTATTTTGGAAACAGAAAATATTAAAAGATTTTGGACTCAGGTGCAAAAGTCATCTAGATAATAAACTCCAGATTTATTTTCAGAGATATAATGGTGAATCATGATGCCCAATTGCATTAGTATATCTATACTACAGTGCCACCATCCAGCCACCTACCGCTGTAGCCTCCAAACCCTTACCTTACCATGTATCTTACCATCACTGCCAAGCACAGGTGGCCCTATATCATCACTGTAACTTACAAGGTTTCTGAATCTTCTAAACCTGAACCTCTAATGACTGTTACTCAATTCTGTCCGAGCATTCTTAACCCGGTAAGGAACTGACATCACCCAAATTGATTTTGGGTCATTAGAAACATCAGCAGGAAGAAAAAGTTAGAGATTTAAAAAGAAGTAAAAGGGACAGGAATGCCTGGGTGGCTCAGTCGGTTTAGCATCTGACTCCTGATTTCAGCTTAGGTCCTGGGATCGAGCCCCACATTGGGCTCTGCGTTAGGCTCCCTGCTGGGTGTGGTGCCTACTTGGGATTCTCTCTCTGTCTCCCCCTGCCCCTCTCCCTCACTCGTGCTGTCTCTCTAAAATTAAAAAAAAAAAAAGTAAAAAGGACAAGTTTCTGGCATAATAACTGACAGTAAAAAAAGAATCCAAGGAGAACAAAAGGAAAATTTTATTTATACTACTTTTGGATAATTACAACTGCCAAGAAAGAAAATGAAACTAACCATGGTTGAAAGGTCAATGATTGAAGAATTTATTTTTTTATTGATCCAAGTATGATGGAGACTGTGGGTTGCCTATCCAATACCCAAATTTTGTTGGGAGCCATAATATGTCTAAATACAAGGAAGAGGAGGAGGAGGAGGAGAAGGAGGAAGAGGAAGAGGAAGAGGAAGAGAAAGAGAAAAAGGATGAAGAAGAAATTGGAGAGGAAACTACATTTCCCAGACCCTTATGAAAATAGCATTTATTTGTTATGTGATACAGTTCTGGCCAATAAAATATAAGCAGAGGTTACTGGGGAGGTTTTTAGGAAAAAAAATTCTCCAAAGATGGCTCACTGCCTTGGTGAATGCCCTTTTCCTTTATCCTATACCTTTCTTCTTCCCATGGAATTTAGACATGAAACCAAGAGTAAATCATCTATCTTAAGACTGAGGAGACACATAAGAGGCTATATTCTGACACAAACAGGCTATCATATCAGCCATGGCTACCACACCTATCTTACACTAAAAAAATAAAACTAATTTTTCAAGCCATCATTTTGAGAAGCTGTATTTCTCTCAGCTGAATGCAATTTATAACTGATGTACCATGCCACGCTAACCTCTGCAAATGTCAAGATAAATATATAAACTTATTCCAACAAGGGAACAAAACTCCAATGGGGCTTTTCCTAAAATGGATGTCATCATTAGTTGAGTTAAGATGGAGTACTTATAGGCTTCCTTGCTTTTATTTTCTGTCTTGATTAAAATGATTAATATTTTGTGATTTTGATCACATTGTCAGAGAAAAAAATAGTCATGAGTAATGATTTATAATACATTCAGATAATAACTCCCAAGTAGTTTTAAAAACTCTAACATGTATTTGACAATTATAATTCCTTTCTCCAGAGACAAAGGCTAAGTGGTAGAGTGGCATATATACCTTGTTTCCCTCTACAAACCCCTACCCTCCATTGAGATTATATTTATACCCCCGGCTAACCTATGGGTTTAAACAATCACCTTCCTAAATGGCTAGTATATTTACAAAGTACCAACGAACCCTGATCGAGACCTTCCACAGATAAGTCAACTTGCTAGTGATTATCTTCCCTGAAACACAGGCAAGTGAGAAGGATCAACCATCACCCATTCACAATCTATTCCTTCATCCCAACATACACTGTTCCCTTTAGAATACATGCCTGAATGCTATTTATGCCTGTCTGGCTCAGTTGGAAGAACATGCAACTCTTGATCTCAGGGCTGAGTTTGAGCCCCATGTTGGGTGTAGAAATTACAAAAATAAATAAATAAACTTACAAAATATATGATATTCTAATTTTGTAGCAAGGATATATGATGGATACCAGTTCAAATCACCAATACCAGAATCAGTCTCAAGTAATTAAAACAAAAATTCCCTTCTACTTTTATTAAGAATGTCCTTGCTTAACTGCATAGGAGTAATCAATGTCAATGTCAATGTTTACACAACAAACTCAAGCCATGTGCCTAATGTACTTGTCATATCATACCTGGAAATAAAGACAAGAGTAATTAATAAAAAAAATATTAGAGTATCTTTAGCAGTAGAAGACATTAACAACAAAACAAAATACAAGAAGTTTTTATATTTAAGTATTTAGAAATCATTGGTAATGTTTTAAATAATATTGAAAGTTTTCTAAGTGGCAGGCATTATGCCAAGCGCTACATGTATATTATCTCATTTATTTGTTCTGTTTAGAAGGTAGGTAATATTTTAGACCCATCTCCCATTTTAAAGACAAAAAACCTTCAGATCAGATAAATTAACTGTCCAGTCACACAACCAGTAAGTGATGGAGCCAAGATTCTAACAAATTCAGACTGGTCCCTTGGTGAAATTAAGCATTTCATTCTATCCTCTCTCAGCAAGCAAACGGAAATTAGAAAATAAATTAAATGCTGATTACTTTAAAAGTTTATTTTCATAACAATCATAAACTAAAATTCCATTCAATTGCAACATGTATTTTGGCAGAGTGCTGGTAGGCAGAAGGAAGAAAAGTAGGCTATGTTTGCTTTGTTTGCTAGAAGTGGATATGAATTAACTCTGAAGTTTGTTAGCAAAATATAAGTTTACATATGTTTATCGCAAATTTTTAATCAGTCATGGGTAAACTAAAAGTACAATGTATAACTTTGGAGACAGTAAGGTGGGGGGAACAGAACAAAGCAAATTATATCAATTTGATAAAATATAAACCAGATGTGACAAATTGTATTTTCCAAAGGTGGCCACACCACTATATATACCATCCTATATCTTCTTCTTAAAATGTGTTGTTGACATATCTCCACTGAGGGATAGAGTCTAATGTTCCCTTCCCCTGAACCTGGACAGAAATTCATAAACACCTCAAATAAGAGAATTCAGCAGACGTAATGTTAAATAACTTCTCAGGGTAGGAATAAAAGATAGAATGAATGGCTTCTACCTGGCCCTTTCTCTCAGTACCCTTGCCCTCAAACCCAGGCACCATATAGTAAGAAAGTCCAACATAGGGAGAGGCTGTGGAGAAGATCCTTCAAAAAGCTCCAGCTAGATTCCTTGCCAACATTAAGAACTACTAGACATATGAATGAATGAGCTTTCAAATGATTCCACCTGAGAACATCAAAGAACAGAGAAAACCCATATCTGCTCTGCTCTATCTGAATTCCTTACTGATAGGCACTCTGAGAGATAATAAATAATTATTACTGTTCTAAGCCACTAAGTTTTGGGGTAATTAGATATATAGCAACAGATAACTCACAAGAGCAGAGAAAATAAAAATACAAAATTAGATACCAGAACAAGTCCAAACACATCAAAAATCACAATGAATATAAAAACAGGTAAATTCATCTACTAAATGGATAAGAAAAATTAAAGACATCACAAGATTGAAAACAAATGGATTGCAAAAAGAAATATCAGGCAAATCCCCTCAAAACAAATCCTATAATAATACTAATATTATGGGTACTTCATATTGTGAAAAGAATAATTATATAAGTCATAAGAAACATAAATGTGTATTCTCCTAGCAACATAGTTTTAAAATACACAAAGCCAAATTTTATACATATATACAGTAAAACCTTAGTTTGCAAGCATAATTTGTTCCCAAAATATACTTGTAATCCAAAGCACTTATATATCAAAGTGAATTTCCCCATCCATAAGAAATAGTGGAAACTCAGGTGATTCATTCCACAACCCAAAAATATTTATATAAAAATAATTACAATAATGTAATATAATACAAAATAATAAAGAAAATACTAAATATAAAGAAAAATAAACAAATTAGCCTGCACTACCTTTGAAAAGATTTGGGGCTGGAGATAAGAGAGAGGAAGGTTATTATGTAAGATGACTTTCACTATCACTAATGGATGTTGACTACAGTGCAGTATTAATAAACTCTTGTCATATGTAATTGACAATAAGGCAGCAGAGGAAAGGGTCCATACGTGCAGGCAGCCTGGCCTAGAATGAGGCAAAGCATTCCTAAGCTTACTCTTGTATAGAAAAGCAAAGGCCTGCCCATAGGTGCTTTGAAGTGACAAAAAATACACGAGGGCCAGTTGTGGGCACCTTCCAACATTCTGAAAAATCACTAATTTCTGCCAAACACCACAGCCTGAGGCCAAGCATCCGAGCATGGGAGACAATCACTCACAATCCCACAGCGAGAGACGGTGAGAGAGAGAGAAAGAGAGAGAGAAGAACCGTTGGCTCAGTTGTGATCATGTGATGTTCAGCATCATGTACTACTTGTATTGTAAGACATTGCTCATTTATCAAGTTAAAATTTATTAGAAATGTTTGCTTGTCTTGCAGAACACTCACAGAACAAGCTACTCGCAATCCAAGGTTCTACTGTACATAATCACAGAAAAATATGGAAGTCTAACAACTCTACTCACAAGAGTGGCTATATCTGTGACACAGATCAAAGGACGGGGTTTGATGATACCAAGTCCAAGTGAGCCACTCTCTAAACACACACACACACACACACACACACACACACAACTGTAAGGATAAGTAGAAACGCACACAAGCTACAATTTAGCATATTTGAAGAACAAAATGTTAATAGCCTCACATGCCTACTTACATAAATGTTGTTCTGTGTTAGCTAAATAGATGAAAATACTCTGAGATAACCAGTCTGTATTTCCAATATCACCTTCATTCCAGCAATTTTCCAACAAAATAATTTTAAGGGAAATGCAAATAAAAATACATTAACACAGTGTGACACAAGAAATGCACTGTCCCTGTCCTACAGCCATTTATTTGTTCAACAAATATATGAAATTATACCATATGCCTTGCACTGTGTTAGGCAATAAGGATACAAAGGTGAATGTGACAGACTTGTTCTCTGCTCCAAGCCTTACTTTTAGTAGTGGACACAGACTCTGAACAGACAAACCCAAAAATGACCCCAAATTTTCAAACTGTGTAAGGATCTTGAAGGAAGGTAACAACATTTTATAAGAATAGGGGAGCCTCCCTCACATAAGTTGATCAAGAAGGGTGTACCTACACAAGATTAAACCAGGGACTAAAATTATGGCTATGAATTAGCCAAGTAATTACTTCTTATTGTGACAAAGATGGAGTAATAAAGAACACTTATACCTCTGGTCTGAAGTAATTAAACAACCAATTATTTTCAGACATTGAACATAAGATAGCAGGGGAAAGTGATCCCTGGGAGGGGAAATGAGGTATGCCCGATGACTGTCCAGCTTACTGCTTTGAGAGAGCTTCTAGTCCTCAGCAGAGGGAGGGAGGCATCAGCTAGAACCCAGTGACCTACTGGATTGAGAAGGGGGATTTGGAAGTTTAAAGCTGGCAATAAGGATAGAATTCAATGGGCAAAGCACCAAAGAAGGGAGAGCTGCACAGAGAGAAAACCTCAAGATTTGCAGAAGGTCCCACTCAAGTCTTCATCTGAATATTGACCACGTAAGGAAACTATTCGAGGCCAGATAAAGAATACCTAAGATAAACAGAAGGAACCAATCCTAGAGAAAGTAAAGAACCATAAGTATTTCTATTTCCACAACCCAGAAGGAAAAACCTTATAATTAACCAGGCTTGGGGTAGAGTATTCCACAGGGTACTGGCTCATTATAAAACTAAACTAGTTCTGGAATAAAGGCTGTTCTGGTCCTACCTAGCAAAACTTAACAGAAAGCCTTGAAGGGACCATACTATTTGAAGGTCAATTAAATACACCTCAAAGAAAACTCAAAAATATTTATAGGAATACAAAAATATTCAGCACTTAACAAGGTAAAATTCACAATGTCTATCATCCAATCAAAAAGTTAGCAGGCAGGGGCGCCTGAGTGGCTCAGTTGGTTAAGTGTCCCACTTCAGCTCAGGGCATGATATCAGTGTGTGAGCTCAAGTCCTACATCAGGCTCTCTGCTGTCAGTGCAGAGCCCACTTTAGATCTTCTGTCCCCCCCCTCTGCCCCTTCCCCCCCTCATTTGCACATGTGTGTACTCTCTCTCTTTCTCAAAAATAAACAATTTTTTTTTAAAGTTAGTAGGCATACCAAACAGAAAAATAGAACCCATAATGAGAAAGTAAAACATCTTTAAATTATTGACAGAAAAAAATGTCGACTGTTAATTGTGTCCCAACAACAACAAAAAATCTTCCATAAAGAAAGGAAAAGGAAAAATGTTTAGACATATAAAAGCCAGGAGACTTAATCACCAGCAGACCTGTACTACAAAAATGTTTTTAAAAAGCCCTTGGGACAGGAGGAAAATGACAGCAGATAGAAATCTTTATCAACACAAAGGCATGAAGAGAACTGGAAATGGTAAAAATGTGGGTAAATATTAAAGATTTTTCTCTTATTTATTTTAAATGTTTATTTATTTGTTTTGAGAGAGAGAGAGAGAGAGAGAGCATGAGCAGGGGAGGGACAGAGAGAATCCCAAGCAGGCTATGCGTTGTCAGTGTAGAGCCTGACTCAGGGCTTGGTCCAAAAACTGTGAGATCATGACCTGAGCCATCAGATACTCAACCCACCGAGCCACCCAGACACCCTGATTTTTTTCTCTTATTTTAATAATATATTATGGGGTTTATAACATGTAGAAGTAAAATGTATGCCCAAAATGGCACTAAGCCTGAGAGGAGGAAAATGGGAGTACACTGTTATAAAATTCTTAAGCTATACATGAAGCAGTATTTTACTGAAAAGTACAGTGTAGTAAGTTAAAGCTATATACCCTAAAGCAACACCTAAACAAAGCAACTAAGAATAAAAGGGGCTAATAAAAATTATTCAATTAAACCAAAAGAAGGTTAAAAAAAAAAAAAAAAAGGAAAAAAGAACCAAGAGCAGGTAGGAAAAATAGAAGTCAGTGATTTAAGCTCAAACATATCAATAATCACACTGCATGTAAATGATCTAAACATCCTAATTAAAAGACAGAGACTGTCAGATTGGATTTTAAAAAGAATAATAATGGGGCGCCTGGGTGGCGCAGTCGGTTAAGCGTCCGACTTCAGCCAGGTCACAATCTCGCGGTCCGTGAGTTCGAGCCCCGCGTCAGGCTCTGGGCTGATGGCTCGGAGCCTGGAGCCTGTTTCCGATTCTGTGTCTCCCTCTCTCTCTGCCCCTCCCCCGTTCATGCTCTGTCTCTCTCTGTCCCAAAAATAAATAAAAAACGTTGAAAAAAAAATTAAAAAAAAAAAAAGAATAATAACAAATTTTATGCTTCCTATAGAAACAAGTAAAAAGAAAGAGATATGTCATGTTAACACTAGTAAAAGGAAAGCTGAAAGGTCTACATTTTTCTCAGACCTAGCATACTTTGAAACAAAGAATATGAGCAGGTATGAAGAGTGTCATTTTATAATGCTAAAAAGATCAATTCAGTAAGAAAAGATAACAATCCTAAATGTTTATGCCCCTAATAACAGAGCTTCAAAATGCATGAAGCAAAAAATTGACAGGACTGGAAAAAATAAACAAATCTGTAATTACGGTGGGAGATTTTAAGTCCCTTCTCTCAGTAAGTCACAGAACAAGTGGGCAGCAAATAAGTAATGGTATAAAAGATTTGAATAACACTATCAAACAAATGTCAATTGGCCCGATCAGCATTTATAGAACACCCATCCAAAACATCTGAATACACATAATTTTCAAGTGCACAAAAAACACCACAATAGACTATATTCTGAATCATACAATAAGTATATTTGAAATGGTTCAAATCATGCAAAGTATGTTCTTGGAATACAACACAATTAAATGTCAAAAACAGGGGTGTCTTGGTGGCACAGTTGGTTGAGTGTCTGATTCTTGGATTTTTCCTCAGGACATAATCTCACAGTTTGTTGGATGGAGCCCTGTGTTGGGCTCTGTGCTGGCAGTGCAGAGCCTGCATGAGATTCTGTCTCCCTCTCCCCTCTCCCTCTCCCTCTCTGTCTATGCCCCTCCCCAGCTTGTGCTCTATCTCAAAAAGAAGTAAATAAACATTATTTTTAAAAAGCCAGAAACAAAAATATTTTTTGGAAAATCCTCCATTTTTATAAACAGAGGAGGCATATTTCTAAATAACCCATGAACCAAAAGAGATCAAAAGGGAAATGAGAAAATATTTTGAACAGAATTAAAATGAAAACACAGTACATCAAAATTTGTGGAAAGCATGTCAATCAATCCTTGTAATAAAACTGTTCTTCATTTGATGATTACTTTGTTTAATGTAATCTGATTCACATCAATGGTCTTAAATAAAAACTTTGGGTTTTGCCCATATCTTGATGACTTCTCTTTCCCATTAAAACAAGATGTTCCAACTATTTTTTGTAACCCATACCCACTATAATACTTCTTAAGGAATTAGCTTTAATGTATGATTATTACAAAATACATTAGGATAATGGAAACATTAGAGTTGAATATGGTAAATACCAGTGTAAGTACCACATAGACTTTTAATAATAAAAATTTATGAAATAAAGTTCCTTGTGTGCCCTGCCTGTTCCCATTTTTCTTTATCCCCAGCCCTTGTCATCAATCATTATCCTGAATTTGGCCATTATTCCAAGGCATGTTCTGAAATTTTTCCTGTAGGGGTGCAAGGGTAGCTCAATCAGTTGAGCATGGTACTCTTGATGTCCCCTCAGGTCACGATCTCACAGTTTGTGGGATCGAGCCCCAAGTCAGGCTCTGGGCTGATAGCCTAGAGCCTGCCTGAGATTCTCTCTCTCCAGTCTGTCTCTCCCCCCCACTCGCACCTGTACTCTCGCTCTCAAAATAAACATTAAAACATAATAATAAAAATAAAATGTTTCTGTATATCTACACATCCACAATGTAGAATTGTATTGCAGATTTGAATGTTATATAGTCAGAATTATACTGTATGTCCTTGTGGTAAGCCATAAAAATGTGCCACTCAGATTTCCTTGCTCTTAGCGTAGAGCAATTATCTGACTGCCACAGCTGCTGCTCTCTGAGTCCACCCCACTTTGTGTTAGGCTTCCCATAGGTTACTCCTAGCCAGTAACTGGGGACAAGAGGGTTGCTAACACGAGACCTGTTCCTGCAAAATGCAGGACTATGTTAACAGGCAACTTTGGCTCCTAAACTGTACTGACCTTGCCCTTTTACAGGACCTAGACCTGCATCAGGGTCTGAAAGCTCTCCCCACCTTCTCCAGTCCCCTCCTTTCCTCCCTACTGTTTTCCCCAATAAATTACTTTCACATCTAATTCTGTCTTGGCACCTGCATTTTAGAGGACTTGAACAAACACAGTATTCTTTGGCAATTTGCTGTCTTCATTTAGCATTATGTTTTTGTGATTTATTCATATGGATACATTTATCTCTAGTTCATTAATTTTAACCACTTTAAAGGATTCTGCTGTATGAATATAGTAGAATTGATTTATCCTTTCTGCTTTTAATAGACTTGATTTATCCTTTCTGCTTTTAATAGACATTTATGTTGTCTCCAATTTTTTCACCATTACAAGCAATGCTCCAATGAACATTCCAATACATAGGTCACAGGGTAGGTGCTCCTTGGCTAGCTACTGTCAATTGCTCTCCCAAGTCACTGGATCAATTTACACTTCCCCCAGCAGTGTATGCAAATGCTTATGGTACCGTTCCTTCCAACAACTGAAATTGATAATTATTTTAATTTTGTCAGTCTCATTGGTACTAAATGATAGCTCACTGTACTTCTAAACTGCATTTTCCTGAACACTATTGATATTATGTGTTTTTCACATATGTTGGCCTTTTGAGTTTTTAATTTGGTAATTTATCTGATCATATTCTTGGTCAATCATTAAAATGAATTGCTTATATCTTCCTCTCTTCTAGAAGTTCTCTAAGTATGCTGTAGGATGATCTTATATCTGTTATTTTCATTTAAAAAATGTTATTCTGTGACAAATGCCTTCTCGCTGTTTTTGATATCTTTTGATGCAGACAGATTTAAATATTTAACATAGCTCATTTTATCAATCTTTGCCTTTATAGTTTTGCTTTCTTTTTCTAAAGAAATACTTCTCTATACCAAAGTCCTACTGATATTTTCCAACACCATGTTCTAAAAACTGTTGTTTATTTTTCATACAGATTTTTAATCCAAATAGGATTGATCTTAGAATATCATGTAAGAAATGGATCCAATTTCACTTTTTTCATATGGATTAACTAATTGTCCCAGAATCATTTCATAAATATTCTCTCCTTTCTCCCTACTCTGTTGTATCATGTTTTTATATATATACGTCTCTGTATAAGCTTCCTACTGTGTTCCATATGTCTATCTCTGTGTAAACAGCACACTGTTTTCATAAAACATTATATGGATTCTTTATATCTGGTAAGTTTGAATCCTATTTTATTTTCTTTAAAATTGCTCTGACCATTTTTGATCCCTTGTTTTTCTATATAAATTTTAGAATGAGTTTGTCAAGGTCCTGGAAAATCCTACTGGGACTTTAAATGGAAATGATAGGAATTTATGAATTAATCTTTAGATAATGAAGATCTTTATGATCTGAGACTTCCCATACACAATCATATCATATTTCTCCACTTATTTGGGTCTTTAACATCTTTCAACGAAGATTTAAAATTTTATCCATAAAAATATTATATATTTTTATTGACATTGTAAACATCATCTTTTTATATTATATTTGCTAACTGGTTGCTGACAAAAAGAAACTAAAGATTTTTATCTTTGGTATTGTATCCAGTCACTGTATTGAACTCATTAATTCTATTGTTCATCTAAAGATTCTCTTGGATTTTCTATATAGACAATAATAGAATCTGAAAATACTGATAGCTTTTTTACTTTCTTTTTCATTGTTATACTTTTTACTTCATTTTTGTGTCTTATTACTGTACAATATAAAATAGAAGTTGTGACAGATGTATCATTGGTGAATCCTGGAGGTTAGAAGAAATACATCTAATATTTTCCCCAGGCATCATTTTTCTCTGTTTCTGTTATATACTTTCACATAGTTAAGGAAGTTGCTATAATAATTGCTAGTTTGCTAAGAAGTTTAGAGTTGTTGCTGTTTGATTTGTCTACATCTAATATATTTTATCTATTAATGAGGTAAATTACATTAATAAATTTTCTAATAAATTCTTGAAATAAACTCACATGACTCATACCATTGTTTTCTTAAACATGCCTGAATTCATCGTGCTTTTTTTTTAGAACTACTTAATCTTGATTTATTAGTGCATTTGGTTTCTAATTGTTCTCTCCCACATATGATTTCAGTATCAAAATTATACCTGATTCTTAAACGATCTGAGAAGCATTTTCTCTTGATCTCTAGAATAGTTTGTAAAAATGCTTGATAGAACTTTTCTGCAAAAAGTCATCTGGGCAATACGATTTCATCTCTTTTTATTTTTTAGATTTTTTTTAACTACTCATTTTCTTTCTTTAAATATAAATATAAATATCAAAGTTTTCTATTTCTTTGTGTTAGTAAGGCATAGAGAATTATCTATAGATATAAGAAAGTATAACAAATTGTCTACTTGCCTACCTTCAAATTTATTGTTATAGAGTTCTTAATAGTTTAAATTATTTTTAAATTTCTACTATATTTTAATCTGCTCCATTTCTTATATATAATATTTTTATTGTGAGCTTTCTCTTTTATTCTTGATCAGTCTTGCAAAAGTATACCAATTAAAATTTTTTTAATTTATTTATTTGTTTTGAGAGAGACAGAGAGAGTGTGAGCAGTGGAGGAACAGAGAAAGAGGGAGAATCTCAAGTAGGTTCCGTGCTGTCTGTGGCACAGAGCCCATGCAGGAAACCCTGAGATCGTGACCTGAGCCCAAATCAAGAGTCAGACATTTAACCTACTGAGCCACCTGGGCACCCCAAAAATATATCAATTTTATTATGCTTTCCAAATAACTTGATTTTATTATTGAGTTTCTGTATTGTACCTTTACCTATCCATTAATATCTGCTATTATATTCACATTTCCACATTCCTTGAGTTTACTCTGCCTTTCTAACTTTGAGTTGCAAGTTTAGTTCATTAAATTCCAGGCTTTCTTCTTTTCCAAGATAATCACTGGGGACTTACTCTATTGACTCATTATTTTGATGTGCACTATTATCATTTAAAGTATAATTTTAAATGTATTCTTCTGATGTCCACTATGCTCTATCCTCTGATCCTCTGATCCATGAATTGTTTATAATAATTCTGTTTAGGTTTTCAAGCCTATGTTTGAAATACATAAATATGTAGATTATATAGTATGTATATTTGATTTATTATATATATGTGATATATATCAAAGTTTTCTTTAGGTTAACATTTGACGTGTCTTTTCCCAACCCTCCACTTGCACAATTTGTCCAATTTTAAAACTAAAATTCTAGGTCTGTCTCTTTTTTTTAAAATTTTTTAAAAAATATTTATTCATTTTTGAGAAATGGAGAGAGACAGAGTGTGAGTTGGGGAGGGGCAGAGAGGGAGACATAGAATCTGAAGCCGTCTCCAGGCTCTGAGCTGTCAGCAAAGAGCTGGATGCGGGGCTCAAACCCATGGACAGTGAGATCATGACCTGAGCTGAAGTCAGATGCTTAACCAACCAAACCACCCAGGCGCCCCTAGGTCTATCTCTTATAAGCAGCTAATTACCAAGTTTCTGTTTTAATTAAACACAACAAACTCTGTCTTTAACTGGCAAGTCCAGACCATTTACAATTATCTACTTTATATTCTGACCTAGTTATTTTGTACTATTTTTCCTTTTCTATGGTTATTTTTCTCTTCTTTCCATTATTTTTTATCTTCTCAGTATCTTCCAATAGTTAAGATATTGTGGAACTGTCTTCCTTGGTGTTTTATTTTTTGGAAAGAAAAGGAATTTAAAGATGTTTAAAGAACTACAGAGACTCCTTCTCTCCATTTCCAGATATATCCCCAGGGAGCATTTCCACCCTTGGGGACTACTGATTTGAAAGTACAAAGTCCAATCCATCTCAAAATTGTTTTGGTTTATCCCCACACTTCCTTTTTCAGAATCAAATGTACCTAACACTTGTGCAAAGACTCCTGTGGGCAAGAACATAAACTTTGCATCGTTAGTAAGGAAACAGCATACAAAGTTTGCATGGCTTGCCCAAGTTCACACAACTGCTAAGGGCCAGAACTGGGAGTTAGAGCCACCCCTGTCTAATTCTAAGCCCAGTGGAGTCTCCAGTAGATCTGCTTTCTCTCTGCTTCTGAAAATTAAACATGGATACAGCTCCTCTTGTTATGAACTCATTTCAATATTCACAATATCATTGAGAAGGCAGCAGAGGCAAAGGGGAGAAGAGAAATCAGTACAATCAGGAAACTGATGAAATGCTGCTTAAGCCTTTCAAAAAAAAAAAATTTCAAATGTGAGCTGATCATTTGAGAACATATACATGTTAGAGGTGCTCCTTTGCTACTTTTGAACAGGACTGAGGAGCTCAGTGATGAGACACCAAGCTTCAGGAAGGCAACAATAAGCTTGAAATGGAGAACAATTCTGGATGCTGAGCAGCTGTGCTCACTAATCAGAGTGTTATTGTGTCCAAATTTCACCAGTGTCATCTCATTTGCAAATTCTCCACATGGGCTCGACCCCCTATTAGTCCAGTTGTCCTGAAGGCAATGTGTTGACCTGCATGTGTTCCATTATGTTTGATTTCATTTTCTCCTTGGTTGTGAAATTCAATTAAACCCACATTTTATGGCCTGAACAAAGTACAGAGTAGATGTGCAAGGCATTTTCAAGCCTCGAGTTTACTATTTCTGCTAAGTTAGTTAGAGCAACCACTGTCAACAATCTTTTTCACACCTTCCCATCCTACACAGAAGATTCACTTCCCCAATTTAGGCTGTGCCTGTCCTATGTCCTTAATACCAGAGCTTGGGACATTAGCCTTGACTCTTAGGTCCGCATGTAGTTATAACCTTATATGATATGTTTTTCTGCTACCCACTAGAAAATTGGTCAACAATTCAAATAGGTACACAGCCTAAGCTTTCTCTGCCACCCCTTTTGGTATTAAATGATGAAGTATGGATTCACTGGGTCTACAAAGGAGTAAAAGACTTTAAGGAAGATCAAAGGTACCCCTATACCAAAATAAATATCCACAGAAGAAATAATGATGTCTGTGTATGGGAGAAGATAAAACAACAACACCGGGAAAAGAAAACAAGTTGATTGCTTGGCTTTCTCTCTTCCTAAAAAGAAATAAATCCATGTATAACTGAAGATAGGTAAGAGCTTGTGGAACACATCTCAAAACCGTGAGGATGGTTGAACCCAGAGGAGTCTTTCTCAAGTTGTATCAACACAGGTTCAAGTGGCCAGGTTTGACCATAATGCCTCTATTTCCCAGCCTTCATGAGCATGCCAGCATTAGCTTAAATGCCAGCAACTAGCTCCATGTGCCTATGTTCTTCTTGTAGCATAATTTTGTCCTTCAAGTACTTACAGAATATTGACCACATAACAAATTAGATGAAATATTTATCCAGGTCCTTCTGGAGAACACACAACAGAGACAACCACACAAGTTTTAACAAGGGTATCACATGTTTTTAGTATACAAAAACATGGATCAAAGACACAGAAACAACTCCTAAAGAACTAATATGTAGGTTGAGGCCATGAAATGTTTCCCCTTACAAGTTTCTGCTCAAGCAAAGGGTACACATTATTGAAAATATTTTTTTATTTTTTTTAATGTTTATTTATTTTGAGAGAAAGAGAGAGAGAGACACTGAATGTGAGTGGGGGGAGGGACAGAAAGGGAGGGAGACACAGAATCTGAAGCAGGCTACAGGCTCTGAGCTGTCAGCACAGAGCCCAACGCGGGGCTGGAACTCACGGACCGTTAGATCATGACCTGAGCCAAAGTCGGATGCGCAACCTACTGAGCCACCCAGGCACCCCCCAAAAAAAATTTTTTTTGAGACAGAGAGAGACAGCATGAATGGGGGAGAGTCAGAGAGAGGGAGACACAGAATCTGAAACAGGCTCCAGGCCCTGAGCTGCCAGCACAGAGCCCGACGCGGGGCTCGAACTCACGAACTGCGAGATCGTGACCTGAGCTGAAGTCCGCCGCTTAACCAACTGAGCCACCCCAGGCGCCCCGTCAAAAAATATTTTTAAAAAAATCTCTTCCCAACCCAGAAAACATCTCCACAAAATAGAGGGAAGAAAACAAGCTTATTATTGAATAAGCTGAAACCAAATATGATCACAGGCAATCTGCTAAGAGATTGCAAAAAACAGGAAGAAATCTTACCCTTTTATATAGCCAAACAGATACAACTCATTACATGCTTGCAAAATAAACAATAACTTGTCCTCAAGTAAGAAAACTTGACAGCGCCATTTGTCATACATAGTTTATCCTAAATTCACTGGGTAATTGTGGTGACCATCTGTGTTAGCTAGTTGGCTTTATCCAAAGGAAATATAAACTCATATGTTTATGACAAGAGTAGTTTTGCAACTTGGACTGAGGCATCTGCTCACACTAGGTTTCTACCCTCCCACAGAAACTGGGAAATAGGAATACTATCTTCCTTGATGATTACATTTCAAGGAGATTGATCCCAGATCCTTGAGAAAGACATTCCTAGGTTGTGAGGCTGACAAGAGGCTGATTTAACTTTTAAAAAGATTTACACATATTTCAAAGAGACAGAGGAAGAACCTACAATGACAAATTTCCTAAAGTAAGCGCTCTAAGAAAAGGGAGGTGGGGTCAGTCTCTTCCCAATTTTCAACAGGAAGAATTTTTTTCCTTTTTTCCAAACTTCGCTAAATTATAACTGACAGTTTAAAAACTGTATATTTTTAAGATGTACAACTTAATGATTTGATATATGTATACATTGTGAAATATTCACCATAATCAATAGGGAGAATTTTTCATTTCCCCTTACAATGTATATACCATACATGATTACTACGGTTTGAGTAACATAAGGGAAGAGTCTGGTTAAGCTCTCACAAAGGAAGGGCATGTCATATTCCTGGTCTCAGTCCATGGTCCTGGTCCTCTTAATTCTTCATGCTCTCACACTGAAATATTGTATTTCCACAAAAAATTCAGTGTTTTGCCTCAAAAAATGTGTGCAGATGCAGCTCCTATACCCTTGGAATGCTTCCGCCAGCTTGTCCTGATTTGCAGTCTCTAATCAACTGCCAAGCTAACCAGGGCTGCTCCTGAAGCTCTAGCAAGTTCTATCTACTTCAGAAAAGCTTATATTTTGTGAGGGCAATGACGAATCTCACATTTATCTACTGCATATAATTATGCATGCATATTACTGATATTACCAGTTTAATATTGAACATGCTTTTCATTAGTAAGACACAACAGTTTTTATATTAATTGTAATGAGATCTGAAAGATCTTTGATAAGAGCTTTCACCTGCAGCTGTGTCTGAGTGTAGGGAGGTGGGGAATTTGGAAATAATCATATTCATAGATTAAAACTTAAAGGGTGCAACAGGGTATGAGAAGGTAGGATGATCTCATGGGTAAGGTGCAGGTGTAAAGAAAAGAAGTCTTGCATTTCAATCCCGGCGTTACCACAGGTTAGCTACAGGGATCTTATTTAAGTCATTTATTCACTACACCCCTCCCCCCAACACACACACATACACATTCCTTGGGGCTTGGTTTCTTTATAGGTCATATAGAAATAAAAATAACTTCCCCACCTGTTTGATAAGAAGATGAAATAAACTCACAGTTATGAGTTTTGAGAAAAAAAGTAGGACACAATGTAATGATTCACTACTATAAAAATAACCATTATGAACAAATGCTAAATCCAATAGGATTTCAGAGCTAGAGTTTGGCTGGGATTTGGCAAAAGGGGTGGTCAGGGTAGGTACAATGCCTGTAATATACCATATTTATTGATAAAACCAAAATGTTAAGGAGAAGCATTATAATTCAGGTATGTCTGGTTGAACACTGAGGGAGGGGAGGGGAGGGAAGGGAAGGGGAGGGGAGGGGAGGGGAGGGGAGTGAAAAACAAGTTCTCCAAATGGGTCAGAGCAAGAACCAAAGGAAGCTACATCTGTACAATGTGGAATGGGGGGAACTTAAGGAGCAATCATTGTTAACATCACCCAGGTCTCAGAAATGCAAATATCCTAGTGGCCACAAGCAACCTGAGAGGACATGCATTCACTTACATGGGTGCTTCAATAGCATCTCCAGGGCTTAGCATCAAGAGGTTCAGTAGGCTAAATTGTAGTAGCAGGAATAAAACAAAGAAGCAGAAGGCCAACAAGGGTCTTCAGGCAATAAACAGGGATTTGGGGACGTTCAATGAAAGTTGGGACTCTATGTACTATGTATTATCTACCTGCAGTCAGGTTTGCAGAAGACAAGATCAAGGGAGACAGTCAGCAGTAGGTGAGTCAAAATGACTCTGAAGGGCCCATCACAGAGATAAAGAAGAGAAGCACAGAAGTTAGCCCAGAGCTGAGAAATAGCCAACGGAGTTTAACAGCAGAGGGCCTCCATTATCCCTATGTTACTACAAGGTTGAAGATGGTCAGGGAACTGATGGCAGAGGCTATGCATAAATAGTGCACTTAGTGAGAAGCTAATACGTACACTTAAATTCATTGTGAGGCAGGAGCCAGTCTTCTATATTCATTATTGCTCACCTTTACAACAACCCTGAAAAGCAGTTATTACCTAAGCTGAGGATCAAAGATTCAAAACCACTTGCACAGTAGAAATGCATACTGTGTTCCTGGTACTTTTCCAGATGCTTTCCCTTCATAACTCAGGTCTTCTAATAATAAGCCAGTGAAGGAGATTCTAAGATATATAAAGAAACTGAGAAATAAGGTAGTTAAGTCAGAGCTGGTGTTCCAAATAAGGGCAGCCTGCATCTTTTACCTGTGCATCACTACCTCTGAAAGAAAACTAATGTTAATTTTCATGAGTGGAAGCAGGTGCTAGTTCTAAGAAGTGGAACATAAGTGACAAACTCCATCCATGAGAAAACTTTCAGGCACCCTCTGCACTCTATATCCCTACTCTTCTCCCCCATGACACTGTCCCTCAGTCCCCCAGGCACCCACCCACCCACATGCCCATTCACACAAAGGTGTGCACCAGAGCTGGGCCCTGATCCCTTCTTACAATATGTCATTATCACAGCTGTCATAGAAACCGGTAAGTTTTCACAGACTCCTAATGAAAGTTTCATTTTGTACCCTCATTGTGCAATCTCCAATTTTTGACAAACACGGTAAAAAGGAACTAAAAATGGTTCATAATGAATCTGTCCACAGGACAAGGATTGTAATGGAAACACACTGGTACCAAATTAACGTTCTTATGATCCAGACGATGACAGACACAGAAGTGAGTATGGAGCTATTTGGTTCTTACTGAAGAAACTATAGCAGGCACAGATGTTTGGGGAGAGAGTGGTCTACATTTAAAGACACACAGTTGCCTTCCCTTCCGCAGTGAATCTTGGGGAAACAAGTAAAATCACCAACAGCGTCCTGCATGAAAGCTGTTACATATAAACGCAAAGTTTGGGTATATTTGCACTGGATAGAATTTCTTAAGTTGGATTTTTTTTTACCTGACCTGCCCTCTTAAGAGTTATTCTGAATGTGAATTTGCTTCCACAGGTTAACAGCAACCAGATGGCCTCTCTCAAAGAACAAGAACACATCACTACCCTCTTTCAAATGAACGCCCTATTCCTGGTTGCTTTCTGACTCTAGATCTATTAGAGCAATGGATATGTTTCAGATGGGATAGCATTTTAATAATGATTAACTGAATACAGAACGGGCAGGCATTGTTCCAAAAAAAGGAAGGAGGAAGTAAATTTTAGGTTTCAACTGTTGACACAAAAGAGATCCTTGCCTTCCATCTAATTAGATTTCCAAACAAATACCTAAAATATGCTGACCAGCAACTACAGCAGCTCTGCATTCTGCTATCCTCTGGTTTATTTTCACAGTTGTCCTCCATACCTAAGCTGTGATTCAGGCTAAAGATTTCTAAGGTCTGTTTTCTTATCTCTTAATGTTTACTTTTCTAACTACATTGTCTTCTTCAGCAGCCTGCTATTTGCTGAGCTGTTGAACCTGTTTTGTCTTAAATTAACTCCAACCATCTGAGAAAAGATAGTATGTTCTAAAATGCAAAGCCTCAGTGAAAAGTGATGTAGTAGTGATGCTGGACACGTGGCTGGGAAGGCAGAAATAATAATAATAATAATAATAATAATAATAATAATAATAATACAAAAAAGGAAAACCAATAAATAAGATAAATAAGAGAAAGCAACACCTGAGCCTTTTATCTGAACACCAGACCCGGGCATCAGCTTCCTAGGGGCCATTTAACTCTGTTCTGTAAGCTTCCTGGCTCTCTTCTGGAATATTCTGACTTCTTTCTAAAGCTTACAACAGTGTCAACAACATCCTCATTTCACAGAAGTCTGAGGCTCAGAAAAGTAGCTTTCTGAAGGTTACACAGCCAGTGAGGGGAATAACACGGGGTTCAAACCCACCACATACAGATGATCCTAAAGACAGAGTCCTATTTTACTCTACCTCCCTGTTTCCCCAATTAAGATGAAAACTTTAATTTATGTAATCAGTGGAAGACATTCAACTCAATGATCGAGACTGTAGCAAAAGATAACTTCATTTCTGTCCAACTACTAAAATGGCAAGATTGAAAGACCCAACTAAAATGGCAAATCTGGATTATCTCATTCCTTCTTTGCCTTGTGTTTGAGATACAGATAAACAAATAGAGGCAGATATAGGTCTAGGTATAGATATATGTACAGTTTTAGAAGATGAAGATACAGATGATGTAGATAAGAGATATATACTAATATAGATATAGGTATACACAGAGTTATAGATGATATTGAAAGGAGATACATAGTTACAGATGATAGACATAGGATATATATAGATACAGATGGATACAGATATAGGTGGAGAAATAGATATACATAGTTATAGGTGATACAGATAAGAGATATAGATATATAAATAGATACAGATGATGACACAAATTCAGATAGATACAGATATAGAACCATCCAGTATATTAGAAGATATCAAACATCAGCTCTCTGTTTTTTGACCATAATTTAATCATCCATCTTTGATATAATGGACAAAAGCAGAAATGACATATTTTTATCAATATATCGAAAAAATGAGTAGTGGGGAAAACACATGCCTCCTTTTTACTCCACTACAAAGTAGTGGAGTATGAGCACCAAAGCCCACCCCCACCCCCTCAGAATCTGGGCAATTGCAGACTTTCGACTGACTGATCAGACTGCAGATGTAAGCACCCTGTAACTGTAGAATTACTTTGCAAAGTTGGCCCCTACGACCTCAGTGCTATTATCATCCACAAATTCTGCCTCTCACATCTCTCCTTTTGATTCTCCATATCACAATGTCTTAAAACTGGTTTAATGTTCAGCTGTCATTGTGATGTTTTCCTTTGTATAAATGAAGGCCAATCCTATCTGAAACAGACAAGACTATAGTAGTATGGGGCCTTAAACTGTATATATAATGTGATGAACCTTCCAGCTGCTTTGATTTTGATCTGGGATCTAACAGTAGGGAATGGAGAGCTTTCAGACTACAAATGAAGTAACACCTAGTTAGACCTTCATCTCTTTTAAGAAAAATCTAAGTTCTCTCTCTATAGCCCACGCATTAGTGTGTACATGAGAGCCAAGCTACAAACTCCCAGGCTGCTTCTCACAGGGGTGACATCTCAGAGTAGGACCCAAGAAGTAATCACAGAGTACGGTTACATGTTTTTAGTAAGAAGAAAAAGCTTTATGGCAAGGCTCAGGCCTCAGGCTTCTTCTGGCTGGCCTGCTACAGCTAGAATGCTCACTTAACTGGAGGTAAGTTGTATCCTTAGAGATCTGACATCACATAAGATGGGAACAAAAAGCAAATAGAGTCAATTAACAAAGGTGTCATATTTTTAAAATCCAAACTTTGAATAATTACAAAACGAGACTGATAACCTTCTACAACTCTATTAAATACCCTTTTTTTAAGTTTATTTATTTATCTTAAGAGAGAGAGCAGGAGAGGCAGAGAGAGAGGGAGAGAGAGAATCCCAAGCAGTCTCCAGCTGTCAGTGCGAAGCCTTACACGGGGCTCAGTCTCATGAAGCATGAGATCACAACCTGGGCCTAAATCCAGATTTGGAGGCTTATCCGATTGAGCCACCCTGGTTCCCCTTAACTCCCCTATTAAAAATAAAATAATCAAGCCCAATGAGTATTTTTGTTAATCTGGATAAGATACAGAACAGGCACAAAAAGAGATCTCTTGGGATCAGAATGGTGAAAAAAAACCATTTAGGTTACAGGTAGGATAAAGAGTTTCTCTTATCAACACCTGGCTGAGGATTTCATCAGAATTCAGCAAATCCAGCTGAATGCAAAATCACATTTGTGATCATGGAATAATTATAGAGGTATTCCTATGTGTTCTTAAATTAACTTTAAATAGTTAATGTAGTATCATTAAGAATAGTTTTGGCAGGTATAAAAATTCCTCCTAGGGTTAGGTCACCCAAAACCTTCATCTCTTCCCTACAACACTGCCTCTAGGCTCTGCTAGATCACTTCCCACAAATTTAAAATTCAAATTTCCCAGACTCACTAAAACCCTTATAACTATTAGCTCCGCCTCTCCTCACATACCCATCCTTGAGAAGCTAAGGGAATAGAACAAAAAGAAACAAAAAAAGAAAATCTGAATAGCCCTTGATCATATCAAGTCTCAATGAATATTCTTAAGAAAGAGGACAAGAAGGGTGACCAGAAAGACATGATTTATAGTTTATGAAATATACATGACTTTATAAAATCCTGCTGTCCAGAGTGGATAGACAAGGTCAACAGTACCTCCAACAGCTGACCCTTAATAAGAAACTGTTCAACTTTTAGCATATCACTGTGTTCCCTGAAGCTGGACCAGTATCTGGCATTCAAAAGATGTTCAATTAATATTCATTAGATTAAAAAAACACAGCCAACTCTATCTTCCTGACTTCAATTTTCATAACTGAAAAACATTGAGTAGCTAAGGGTTTTGCAACATTTCATTTACCAGCTAGCCTCATTTAAAAACAAAACAAAACCAAACAAAAAAAACCCAAAACAAACAAACAAACAAACAAAACTTATGCTGATTTCCAATATATGAAACAGAAAAGGTGGAGGGTGAAAGCAAGAGCCTTAGAACCCACCCCCCCACCCAGCCACCCCTTGCCCTCAGCACTTCCAGAAAGCACTAGGATGCCAGGAACAATGACCCTGAGGGTTCCTCTTCCCAGTTCTCACCTTCCATGATTCTGTGACACCCAACACTAGGCAGAATTTTATCCTGAAGCCTCAGAGGGATGTACCACTCATTCCCTCCTACCTGACATGCAGTTTCTGTCCAGCCTTAGCCTTTTGATAAACCTCAGGGGCGCCTGGGTGGCTCAGTCGGTTAGGCGTCCGACTTCGGCTCAGGTCACGATCTCGCGGTCCGCAGGTTGGAGCCCCGCGTCGGGCTCTGGGCTGATGGCTCGAAGCCTGGAGCCTGCTTCCTATTCTGTGTTTCCCTCTCTCTCTGCCCCTCCCCCGTTCATGCTGTGTCTCTCTCTGTCTGAAAATTAAAAAAATAAAAAAAAATAAAAAAAACGTTGATAAACCTCAGCAATCATTAGGTTCCTGGGTGTATAACTGCTCAAAAGTAATTTAGGGTAATGGTTGCATTGATAATGGTTGCAATCAAACTTTCATTTCAGACTGACCTTAAGCATATACCAAAGGCTAATTCAAAGAATAGAATTACCTTACTAAGAAAATGTCAGGGGCGCCTGGGTGGCTTAGCTGGTTAAGTGTCCAACTTCAGCTCAGGTCCTGATCTTGTGGTTCATGGGCTGGAGCCCCACATCGGGCTCTGTGCTGACAGCTCGGAGCCTGGAGCCTGCTTTGGATTCTGTGTCTCCCTCTCTCTCTGCCCTTCCCCCGCTCATGCTCTGTCACTCTCTCAAGAATAAATAAACATTTAAAAATATTTTTTAAAAAAAGAAAACGTCTAAGTGGAGAACCTGGGGCTAAGATATGCAGGTAGCAAGGCTGAAGATGGGTGTGAAGTGAGGGGAGACAAACAGGAAAGAGGTTCACAGTAAGGGAAAAGAATAAGCCCCTTCGGTTTGCAGACTGGGATCTGCTTTCCTAGAAAAGATCTGTGGCATGAGATTCTAAGGCTCGACAAGATCCGTATTACTTATATCTAAATACTACTTATCAAGAGCGAACTTTTATTGACCCCTTTTAAGTGCCAGGCATAGTCTTGAGTGCCTAACTCCATTTCACATTTAATCCACCCAATAACCTGTGAGCTCAACATACTTTTTTTAAAACTCCATTTCATAATGAGAAAAATGAAATTCAGGCTTCTTAAAAACAAGCTCAAGGTCACATATCTAGCAAATGGCAAACAAGGATTCAGACTCAAGCCTATCTAGAGTGTAAGCTCATTCACATACCCTCCCTACTCTGGGTCTCTTTAGGATCTAATTTGGGTATCAAAGATGCCTGCAGAAGAATGCCAGTGTCTCTTCCTGACACCAAAGCCCCTGAAATCAGGTAAACTCTCTTACTAACTGCCCCATCCCCATCAGTCCTTCCTTTTATTGCCTCGGATCTTCTGCCAGAGCCAGGTATAATAGCAACTCACAAAGGCTGGAAAGACAAGTCATGTTCTGTGATCTCTTCTTAGTTTCCCATTTGCTTAATTTTGTCAAGAAGATAACAATAAAATACGCAGCACCAGGGTTCATCTATGACTAAGGATTAAAAATGTTTCAAATGCTGTGTCAATTACATGCCCATCTAAAAGCTAAAAATATCAAACAAGCATAAGGATAACACAGTGTAGGGTAGGAAAAAATGCATCTTGGGTCCAACTCCTAGCTCTTTCACGGAGAGCTGAGTAGCTTGGGAAAAATCAATCTTCTCATCTCATGAGAGGGACAACACTACCAGCCTGCACACATTAGGACAGTCAAATGAGATGAAGTGAGCCCATTTATCAGATGTAGTATATATCAAAAGGCTGCCATTCTTAAAGTCATCGGTGCCTGAAAACAGCTTGCCGGCCTCAGCTCAAACCTCAGTTTTGTTACTTTATTGCTCTGTGGTTATTAAACCCCCTGTACCTTGGTTTTCTGAACTATAAAATGGATATAATAGAAGCAATATCACATAGGGTTGTTGAGAAGATGAAATGCAATAATAGAATGATTCGCATTAATGATGATAATGATAATTTATTGAGTACATACTATGTGTTAGCTATTACACTTACTTTTTAAACATATAACATCAATACACAACATATATTTTTAAGAGTATCATTTGCTCTCACAGATTTCTGTGTTAGGAGTCAGTTATCTCAGGGGCGCGTGGGTGGCTCAGTTAAGCATCCGACTTCGGCTCAGGTCATGATCTCATGGTTCGTGAGTTCAAGTCTCGCATCGGGCTCTCAGCGCAGAGCCCGCTTCAGATCCTCTGTGCCCACGTCTTTCTGCCCCTCCCCCATGCATTCTCTCCCTCTTTCTCTCTCTCAAAAATAAATAAATACTAAAAAAAAATCTTTAAAAAAAGTAATCAATCATTTCAAAACCCATTCAAGTAAGTTTACTTAAGGTGAAATATATTCTGATATCATCTGAGTCCCTGAACGCAACCAAGACTAATGCCAGAACTACAATAAACCTTTCAAGGCTGTGAACCAATAAATACTTACAGCAGTTTAAATTATATATTCTCTCTCTTAAAGCCCAGAATGAGACCAAATTGATAGAGCTGAATTCAGTCAAACAAGCAGTTACTCCCCAATTGTATAAAATTGATTAAAATAAAACACAATCCAATCATGGTTTTCCTTTTAGCCAGTTTTGAAATATAGACCCTGTCACTGACATTCACCAGCTGGAGAAAAGTCTGAAGCAGATGCATGTGATGAATGAAGACAGATTCTGTGTTAATATCTGGTCCAAGGCTCACATTAGATGTTAAGAAAATTTTAATGTTACGATGTTCACAACTAAAAGGGACCTGTAATGAGTAGTTTCCAAGGCTCTGATGTCTTAGAAGAGAACTAAGCAAACAGAGGCTGCTCTAAAGAGATTCATAGGTTGAATTCAGCAATAAGGAAAGAATACATACTTGGTTTTCCACTTGAAACAACAGTCTTAACTCAAGTAATAGTCTCTACTCACTCCTTAAACCCTATTAAAACAAAAACAAAGAGATATTTAAAAGACATAGCCCACAAGGACAAATAATATTGACGAAGAGACAATAGCAGCAAAATTTTATAATTTTACAAAGTGGAAAATGGATAAGAGGCAACTGATTTAACAGAATGAGAGGCAGGAGAAAGGTTTAACCAGCAATAGGAAAAGACAAGTTATTTTATATCTCATGATCCTCCAGAAGGCTCAGTAATTAGCAGATACTAGGTATCTTTTGAAATAAAAGTGAGGATAGGATAAGAAAAAGCAAGAGAGATGATTTGGTTCAAAGAATTTAAATAGCAGTTCAATCCCAACATTGACTCTCTTATCTCAACATGAAAGTGAGGTTTAGGGGCAACTTGATGGCTCAGTCAGTGAAGCGTCCAACTTCAGCTCAGGTCATGATCTCACTGTTCATGGGTTCAAATCCCGCATCAGGCTCTGGGCTGACAGCTCAGAGTCTGGAACCTGTTTTAGATTCTGTGTCTCCCTCTCTCTCCACTCCTCCCCTGCTCACACACACTCTCTCTCAAAAATAAAAATAAAAACATCTTTAAAATTTTTTAAAAATGAAAGTGAGGTTTATTCTCTGAAAATACTAAAGCATGGGAGTATATGGCCTCAGAGCTCCCAGACATGGTTAAGTCAGGGCTACCATAGTGAAATGGGGCCATTATGAGTAAAAGCATCCATACTGACTATTCCTGCATCCAGTCTTTTCCTGTATCTGCCTCTTCTACAATGCTGGAAGCCACCTCTATCCCCACTAAGCAAAAGACTGGAAGACTCTTTTCTGAGAAATGTGCCAAAAGGAAAGATCTTAAGATAGGGATACAGGAGATTTTCCAAGTAAACATCCCAGCCAGATATCCCTCTCTTGAAACCAAGAAATGACAAGCTTCATTTGTCCGTACAGAGAGTTTCCAGCCAGCTTCTGAAAATGTTCTACTCTTAAATATAAGCAGACAACTACTGATCACCAGCTATTATTGGCATACCTCTAAAATAACAGATAGAAATCAAAACAAACAGGGGAAAAAGTGGGAGGGGGGGAGAACACGTGAAGGAAGAATTAGTAATGAGGAAGAAAAACAAAACAAACTAAACCAAAATCTACCCCTTAAATCATGAGTTTATAAGAGCAGATATTGTGTGGTATAAAATACAAGAACATTTAAAAGGTGAGAAAAAACAAAGAGATATTTAAAAGACATAGCCCACAAGGACAAATAATATTGAAGAAGAGACAACAGCAACAAAATTTTATAATTTTGTAAATTAAAACATTGCAGCAAAAAAAAAAAGCAGAATAAAATAATGGAAGATTTTTTTTAATGGAGGAGAACAAGAAAATGAAAAATAGGAGGGAAAAAAATTTAAAAACTAGAGAACCCATCCAGTATGTAAAATGTCAGAGTAACAGATGTTCCAAAAATAAAGAAAAAAGAGGAGAAAGGAAGATAATCAGAGGAATAATTAAAGAATAATTAAAGAAAAATTTCCAGAACTGAAAGAAGTAAGTTTACAGATAAATAAATGAGCCATCATATATTTAACATAGTAAATAGAGCCCTTCCAAGACATATCATCACCAAGTCTGAGAACACTTAGAATAAAGAAAACATTCTAAAAGCTTCTAGAGAGAGGGAAAAGAAGAATGTTTTCATACAAAGATTTTAGAATCAGAATGACGCTCAACTTCTCAATGGCAACACTGGAAGCTAAAAGAATGGAGTAGCGCTTCAAATTCTGAGGAAGAAGCAATTTCCAATCTAGGATTGCATACTTAGCCAAATTATCAATTAAGTGTGAGGACATTATGAAGATACTTTCAGACATGCAAGGTTTCAGAAATTTGCTTCCAATGCTCCTCTCCAGGAAACAACTGAAGGCCACACTTCACCAAAATTACAAAACAAATCAAGAGAAAGGAACATGTGGGATTATAAAAAAGAGAAGGTAAAGGAGTAACAGGCTAATGGTGAAGGGAGATTCCTTATGCAACAGCTGGGGAACAGACTAGTTAGAAGGTTTAGGGAAAATTATTTCAAGAAATATGACTAAAAATAATTCCTAGAGGACCTGACCATATTCAGAGAAAATTTACTCAATAGAAGAATGTTAACTACAGAGTCATAGAAAAATAAAGCAACCATGAAACAACATAACCAAAAAATAACAATTACTAAGTCCAAGGAAAAAAAAAAATGTTGGGTATGAAAGGAAAAGAAAAGAGGCACACAACCTGGCTGGGCTGTGAATAGCACTAACATTTCCATAGCCGTGTAAACACTAAATAGTGACCAGAGTATAATTCTAAGGGCAGCTACTGAGGAGGGTGAAGAGATAAGAGATGTGCATGTACATATAGGGTGGCAGT
Source organism: Panthera uncia (assembly GCF_023721935.1). Classification (NCBI taxonomy): domain Eukaryota; kingdom Metazoa; phylum Chordata; class Mammalia; order Carnivora; family Felidae; genus Panthera; species Panthera uncia. The sequence continues at coordinate 18,588,097 of NC_064808.1, read as the reverse complement.
GGTCAGAGGGTGTCAAATTGTCATCTTCCATTAAGAGAAATCAATAGATTATGTACAAAAATCAAATATCAACAAGTTGCAATAAAAGCATGTTATTTAAAGATATGAAGGTAAATGTCAAAAGAACCAGCTGAATGAGCTGAAATCAGTTGCCTTCGCAGAACAGAAGATGCAAGAAGGATTGAAGGTAATGTTGTTTTCATTAAAAAAAACTCTCAGACTATTTGCCTCTTTTTATGCAAGTATAATTTTGATTAAAAAAAAATGAAATAGAAATAGAAACCAAGGAAGACAAAAGAGACCAAGAAGGGCACTTACCTGCCCCCATAAAAAACAAAAAAAGCAATGAGTGTTGGTTCAGATGACAAAGTCAAGATAACCCTGGGGCAGATCTGGGGTATGAATGCAGTTAAACAGCTAAGGCCTGTATTTATTCAATAAACATTTACTGTGCCCCCAGGAGGTCTCCTCCTCCTCTTCCTTTCCCTCCTCTTCCCCCTCTTCCTCCTCTTCCTCATCACAACAAAAATAATTAAGCAATTACTCTGTACCAGATATTATATCAAAAGCTTTACACAAGTAATGACATTTGATTCTCACAAAAACCTCATAATAAGAAGTATTTTATTACTTCCATTTCACACATGAGGAAACCACGACACAGAGAAGTTAACTTGCCCAATGTCACACATCAAGTAGGTGACAAGCCAGCATTCAACATCAGGCAGCCATGCAGCATTATTCCGGAGCCTGGGGTCTTCTTAACCACTGACTAAACTACTGAGCATGAAGAAGATACCCAATAAATAACTGGTGAACAAAAATCAGACAAGTACATATTATGAGACAGGCACTGGGAATACAAGAGTGAAAAAGAAATTCAGTCCGTGAAACCAAGGCTCCTGAACTCTAATGTCCTAAACATATAACTTTGAAGCCAAGTCCCTTAGAGGTGAAGTTGGTTCTCAAGGGTTAATCTCCTCAGCCAGGCCATGTCTGCTAGTCTATTAGAAGTGCCAATACTTACAGGTTGGGCCCTGTTGGACAGCTCATCTACTCTCCCACTTTGCAAATTGGAAAATTGAGGCCCAGAGGGATTTTACAACTTCTCCAAGTCAAAAAGAGGCCAAATCAAGACTAGAATCAGGTCTCTTGACTTCCACTTGAGTGCTCAGTTTTACTGAATCAGAATCTGTCTAAGCAACAACTGCCATCAATTAATGCTTACCCATTAGGGCACCACTGTCAGTCACTAACCGTGGAAACTCACTGTAAAAGAGCAGGCGGATTTGAGCAGGTGACATTCCAAGGACATTTTTTAAATGAACAATGAACCTTTAAAGTAAGAGAAGCCATATTTATTCTGCTGCTCAAATTGATTACTGGGATTTGGTTTACAACATTAAAATATTTATAAATATATATTTAATTTCCACCCATCTCTACCAGGAGCCATAATATAAACTTTAATCAGCATTTTCCCGAACATTTGAAAGGCAATTACAAGACCGTATTAACATTCATCTTACATAGCTTCTTTAAAAGCTTCAATTGTTTAGCATGGCTGTTAAATCATTAAGCAAGCACACTGTATGATATCATAAACAGAGCCGATCAGAATTCACTATTTGCTTTTCCAAAACATTTTCCCAGAGTTGGATTAAAGAAATTACCTAATTATCACACAACAGTCAGACACAATTCCCTGATTGATATATCATCTTGGTGAGAATATGATCTCACTACACTGGCCGACTTAGTCATCAAATAATTGAAATGAAGTAAGATTATCTTCATCAAACAAAACTTTTTATTTAAATCTCAAAACATTTTAAACAATATAATAAGAGAGGTAAAAAAGAATGCCTGGGAGAATCAAGGAAATAATCTCTTACCACAATAAATGGTAATTAAATGATAGAACCCCACAAACGAAATTCTGGAGAACATCTTCACTGTAGCCTATGCTGAACTTCATAGAAAGGATTTCACAGTGCTTTTTTTTAATGTTTATTCTTGAGAGAGACAGAGTGTGAGTGGGGGAGGGGCAGAGAGAGAGGGAGACACAGAATCCAAAGCAGGCTCCAGGCTTTAAGCTGTCAGCACAGAGCCCAATGCGGAGCTCAAAGTTATGGGCCATGAGATCATGACCTGAGCTGGTCAGATGCTTAACCAACTGAGCCACCCGGGTGCCCCTACAGCGTTTTCTTTTTGTCAATGATAAATGGCCATGCTTTCTTTCAGGACCTTACCGGCCTTCCAAAGAGGAGGCCATACTTACAAGTTAGAGTCCTGATTCTCCCCAGGCATTCAGACTTAAAAAAAAAGTATCAGAGTCATTATCATCTTTAACCCACTCTCTCTATCCATTTGATGTCCTGATCAATTTCATCTTTCAAATTCCTCCTTTCCATTCTCCACTGCCCTTACCTTAGTCCAAAACTTCCTCACTTCTTAGTGTATCATTTCTAACTGATCTTCCCCTCTTCTTATTTCACCTGGCCAGTTCGTATTTTACATTATAGCCACAAACAAGGTTCTAGTATTTCCCTGAAGTCCAAATTCTTCAGGCTTGCATTCAAAGCCATTTCGAATTCATTCCCCTTCAACCTGGCTTACTTCCCACAAAGTCCATCATGCCAAAGAATATAAGATATATGATATATGATGGAGATTGGGGGCTGGTTTTTTTCTACAGAGTCTCCAATGCCTAACATAATGTATGGTACTTAGAAGATGCTCAGTAAATATTTGTTGAATGTAGGAATGAATGTGGTCAACTCTCACCTTATACTGAACAAGTCATGGCACAATTACACTAACTTTTTACAGTTCTGAACTCTAATTATACTGATCAAAAAAAACCCAGCAACCTGTCAAAATTCTCTTCAAACAATGCCTCCTCTGAGAAGCACTGCTGATAATCTCAGTCAAAATTACTGCCTCATTTATTCCCACAGAACATTGCTTATTTTTTAATATTGCATTTTATTGTGGGAAAATGCATAAAACATAAAATTTGCATTTTAGGTGTACAGTTCAAGGGTTTCAAGTATGTTCACACTATTGTGCAACCATCACAATGATCATTTCCAGAACTTTTCATCATCCCAAACTGAAATCCTTTACCCATTAAACAAAAAAAAATCCCATTTCCCCATGGTCCCAGCCACTACAACTCTACTTTCTGTCTCTCTGAATTTGACTGCTATAGGGACTGCATGTCAGTGGAATCATCCAATATTTGTCATGTGTGTCTAGTTGAGCAGAATGTCTTCAAGGTTCATCTGTGTTGTAGCATGTGTCAGAATTTAATTCCTTTCTAAAGCTGAATAATATTCCATCATGTGTTATACCACATTTTGTTTATCCATTCATCCATCAATGAACATCTGGGTTGCTTCCACCTTTTGGTTATTGTGAATAATGTTGCTACAAATGTGGGTTGTACACATATCTGTTCAAACCCCTATTTTCCATTCTTTTGGGTATATACCCAGAAGTGGAATTACTGGATCATATGCTAATTCTATATTTAAGAAACCATCACACTGTTTTCCACAGTAGCTGTACCATCTTACATTTCCATCAGCGATGCACAAGGGTTCTACTCTATCCATATCCTCATCCACACATATTATTTTCTGTTTTTGTTTGTTTGCTTTGATAATAGCCACCCTAGTGGGTGTGAAGTGCTCTTCCATTATCATTTTGATTTGTATTTGTCTAATGATTAGTGATGCTGAGCATGTTTTCATGTGTTTATTGATCATCTGTATATTTTCTTTGGAGAAATGTCTATTCATGTCTTTTGTCCATTTTGAATTGGGTTGTTTTCTTAGTGTTGAGTTGTAAGGGATATCTGTATATTAAGGATATTAATATCTTATCAGGTATATTATTTGAAAATATTTTCTTCCATTCTGGGGCTGCCTTTTCACTCTGTTGATGATGTCCTTTAATAAAAAAACTTTTTAAATTTTGATTAAGTTCAATTTTGTCTATTTTTTTCTTCTGTTGCTTTTTTTTTTTTTTTGATATCATATCCAAGAAATCATTACCAAATTCAATGTCATGAAGCTTTCCCTTATGTTTTTTTCTGAGTTTTTTGGGGGTATTTTTTTTTAGCTTTGCTGTTATATTTAGATCTTCGATCTATTTTGAGTTCAGTTTTGTACATGGCATAAGATAAGGGTTCATTCCATTCCTTTGCATGTGACTATCCACTTTCCAAGCACAATTTGATGTAGATTATTTTCCCCATCAAATGGTCTTGGCACCATACTGTTTTGACTACCATAGCTTTGTATTAAGTTACAAAACCAGCATATGTGAATCCTCCCAGTTTGTCCTTTTTCAAGATTGCTTCAGCTATTTGGGGTCTTTTGAGATTCCATATAGATTTTAAAACAGATTTTTCTATTTCTGCAAAAAAAAATACTGTTAGCATTTTGATAGGGGTTGCATTAAATATGTAGATTGCTTTGGGTGGAATTGACATCTTAACAATATTAAGTCTTTCAATTCATGAACCTGAGATATCTTTCAAATTACTTGTGTCATCTTTAATTTCTTTCAGCAACGTTTTGTAGTTCCCATTACAAGTCTTTAGCTTCCTTGGTTAAGTTTCTTCCTAAGTAATTTTTTAATGTTATTGTAAATGGCATCGTTTTCTCAATTTCCTTTCTGGGATTGCTCATTGTTAGTTGTATAGAAATGCAACTAATTCATATGTGTTGGTTTTATATCTTGCAGCACTGCTGCAAGATTCATTTATTGGTTCTCACAGGGGTTTTTTGGTGGAATATTTTGGGTAATGCTGAGTCATCTTTCTTTAGAGCCCCTAGTCTGCTGTTTTCTGTATACAATGGTACAAATAATTTAAATGAAAAAAATCAGTATTTTAATTTTTTTAATGTTTATTTATATTTGAGAGAGAGACACATACACACACACAGAGTGCGAGGGGCAGGGGGATGGGCAGAGAGATGGAGACAGAATCTGAAGCAGGCTCCAGTCTCTGAGCTGTCAGCACGAAGCCTAACACAGGGCTCAAATTCACAAGCCATGAGATCATGACCTAAGTCAAAGTCGGATGCTTAACCGACTGAGCCACCCAGGCACCCTGAGAAAATCAGTATTTGAAAAGAATATTTATAATTCTAAATTATGGCAATATTCTGAGAAGGGACATTCCTGGGACTGACAAACAGGTGTCTTAAGTCCTTTTCTCTTACAAACCCTCTGGCTTCCCTAGGCTGTATTTTAGGATCAAATGATAGGGAGAAAAAGAGAAAAGGCTAAGATTTATTGACCATCTATCCTCTGCCAAATGCAATGCTCATCTCATATTCACAACTGTGATGAAGCAAGTATTGTTCTATTCATCAGTGTAATGAGACTACAGAGTTTTAGAAAAGATAATTGAGATTATACATCCAGGAAGTACAAAAGCCACAATTCTATGAGGAAATTATAAAGCAAGGAGAATCTCTGGGAGTTGGAAAGTGTAAAAGATAGAGAAGATGCCAAATGAGGACTAGATAACTGCCATGGAATCTTAGAAGAGAAGAAGTTCTAAAGAGAAATGTGATTCTAAGTGGGGAACAGGAGAGGAATGTGAGATGTGTTTAGGGGGTTCTGATAGTACAAAATTAGGTCATCTTATTGTAGTATGCTGGGCGTAGAGATGAAGTATTCATGGGAAGAACAGAGGTTGCACTGTCCAGTACACTGAGGCAGAAGCTGAGAAACACCCTTGGATACCCATATCAGACTAAGTGGCGATTAAAAGTTGCTCAGAACTTCTGCAATATCAAGAATTCTGGTTACTCTGTAAATATGGGGCCATGGGAGTTAGGAGTCAACACATTCGAACCCCTGGTATATCTGACTTTGAGACCTGTTTTTACTTCATCGTACAGACTTAAAACTCATGATTTCCTAGAAATGTATCCTTCCTATCAAGACACTTTATCCTCAAGATGCTTACTTCCAACACAGCCAGAATCAACTGTAGTGTATTATGTATTATTGAACCTTGCAAAATTATTTTAGCATACTCCAAAGGTATTTGCCTTTTTTCCCTCTCTACTTTTTTCCCCCATTTAACAGCAACTTCAAAGGAAGGAAGAACTATATAAAGCATTCACTTTATAGCACTCTGTTGTTATGGTGTATAATAAATACTAAATAATACACTTATAATTACTAAATATGGACAACAGCTACTACCATGGATCATAGCTCTTCTCCATAAAAAAATTCATTAGATTTATTCAATGATGAAATGACATTATTTTTTTTGTTTGATTTTTGGTTTTAGTTGTGAAATGAATAATCTCAGAAGAGAATTAACTGATAATAACATACTCTGAGGAATACAGTCTATTGCCTGGGCTTGTTTCTTTTCAGATTCAATATCCTGCTTTCAATTTGTTTATTTTTCTTTTTATTCATTTTCAAGGTCATATTTTCCTTCAAACGTTTGCTTGGAATGGTCAAGGTGTGTGTGTGTGTGTGTGTGTGTGTGTGTGTCCATGCCCATGTGGAAATGGAGAATAAGGAGGTATTAATAGTTGATCTATTTCCAAATACAATTTAAAAAAACTGCTGTTTGTGATCTTAAGGGCATAGATAAAACGAATTTCAGTAAACATCATATGTCCCAATCTGTCTTTCAGTGACAGTAGTCCTTATTTCCAAAGCCAGACTCTCAACCACAAGGCTTACGAAAACAAAATTCTAATGTGCAATAAAACCATTTCAACATTCTGCATGCTTTTTAAATTTCCTAAGTTTCTCCTTCCCTCAAACTACTTATCTCTGATATTTTTTAAAGCCTGACATTTAAAAGATAACTTTGCACAAGAACTTCATTCATTTTCCTACAAAATGACTCTTTCTTGTCATGAAAATTGCCAGGGAAGAATTTACAAAGTAATTTCAAAAAAAAAAAAAAAAAAAACCAACAAAAAACAAAACAAAAAAACCCAACTTGATCTTTAAGAAGGAAACTGTCTTTTTACGGTGTCTTGGCAGTCCTGGAGATCCCAAAACAACTCCAGTTGGGGTGAGCTCTCTATTTTGCCTTTCTTATCAATAAGATGATCCTTAGCTATAATTATAGAAGTGTGGGTAGATGATGGAAGAGTCTGAAGGAAGGTGGCATACTTTTCCAAACCCAGGTAGAGAATGTGACTGTGTCTTTAGAAAGCCCTGCTGAGACTCTGCCTGGGAATTCACAGTACCCTAAAAAAGGAGTTGGGCAGAAACAGATTTCTCAGCAACTCCCTGTACTTACTTCAACAGAGTGGTACTCTTACTTTGAATACCAAAAAAGGACAGCACAAAGGTGCCGATGCCACTGTGAGGGGTTCTGTGGGGCTCAGTTTGAGCCTCTCCTTCCTTTGGATTCTAGCTTCAGAGGGAGTAAGGCAGTTCCCTGTTGTTAGCAAAACTTTGCTTCATAGCACTAAAGTCTACAGGGGAGCAGGGGAGGGATGTGAAGACTGTGGTAACAGAAGAAGTTCACTGATCTGCAGTGTGCTCTGTCCATGAAGAGAGCAGTCAACAACAAAGCAGTGAGTCTGCTCTTAACTGGCTCAACTTTTATCTTGGAAGCCACACCTGACTCAGAGGAGGTGGCGGTGAATCTCTTTGGGTTTGTTCTGTCCGTCCTGACATGCCAGCCATTCTTCCTCATTGGCAATCAGATACCAAGAATGGTCACTTGGTGACCATTGAAAACAGAAAAGGAAAACAAGTAGGAGCGCTTCATTGGTTTGTAGATAGTGCTGCTGAAGCTAAAGTCAAGCACCTGAGTCCTGAAGTAGGTCCAAGAACAAAATTTTAATATACAGGGAAACCAGCATTATAGATCATATATATGTATATATCTGGCAAAGCGTAACAGTGTTAGGAAGAGAGAGAAATGGATTAAATGGAATTTATCATTGAGAATTCACTTTCTTCTTCTGAAATTAGACATCTGTTAATCTTACAGGTGGCGAGTGATCTCACTCATACTTGTACTGGATCACAGACTAACAATCAATCAACATTACCAATACGGAAGAGATGGGACTTGCATAAACATCAAAAGAAAAAGTATCTAATTGGTCACAATAAATGAACTTTGCACACTTAAAAGTGACCTTGATATCATCAAAGCAAAATACTGGTTATTTCTATGAGTGGTTCTTGCCAAGACTGTTTTGGTTTTGTTTTTTTCCTTCTCCTTTTTTAGCTTTCTTAAGCCATGAGGCTTTTTGTCTAAAAAATGTTCAATTCTGAGTAGACCCATGAATGAAGAAGGTCTAAACTGTGAAAGATACCATTTCGTGCTTAGGACAACTTACCCAGCCTTCCAGGGCTCCTATGCCTCTAACTACGGAATACCAGTTAGAGTGACATCCAGCTGTGACATCCAGCTGATGACCTCACCCAAACATTGGTCAGACTGAAAAGGAATTACCCTGAGGCTCTACCTGGACTGAGACCAGCAGAACTTAGTTAGACTTAGCTCTGTCGTTAACTGGTGAGGGACTCTCCTGTCTAAACCTCCAATGTCTCTTTTTTAAACAGAGGATATTAGTCTGGCTGATTTTCAAGTTCTTTGCATCTATGTGGAAGATTCATAGAACTTCCAAAGCAACATTATTATTGTTGAGAATTTCTACCAAATCCTAAGATATTATTTGTTTAAACATCTTAAAATCCTAAGAAGACAAGGGGTAATGCTAAATTAACACAAACCCCTTCTATTCCAAAAGCTCTCCTGGCCAGCTGATTTGAAATGATTGTCCTGATGCAATACATTCAATGTCAAGAATACTTCTGCCTTTGCACTGTGTCAAATTTAAAAGGTTTCAATGCATTTGTATTGGATTCTCTGCTCCTGTGCCCCTTGGTGCAGTTACAAGTGGAATATTGACTGAGACTTTCTGAAACAAAAAGGGAAAAAAGACTTTTGTTCTCCCCCCAATTGCCATCAGTCATGCTCTCACATCCGGCCTTCCCTGAATTCCTCTGTCTGAGGTCCAAGTACAGACAAGGCATTTGTATCTAAGCAGGCAACTGTCTTTTTCTTGGCCTAGATTTCTGAAAAATAAAATGTTATTTGCAAAAAAAAAAAGGGGGGGTTGGGTGGAAATCTACCCTGACAGACATGTTCTGATCCCAGACTGAAAGTATGCCTAACAAATGAAGGGACTCAGTGTGATTTAGTGTAACGCCAGTAGCGAAAACACAACTGTAAATTAATCTTCTCCAACATGCTCTCTGAGGCTCAAATTGCTGTTTCACTGTCTGCATCTTTAATGATGGTTGATATATCCCCTGGGAAGCAAAGTACTGATCTCCTCTATCTTGATTTCGTAGCTGAGCTGATTATATAGATACAGATATAGATGTGGAATTATTTAATAGTCACCAAAGTCAATGAAGGCAAGAAGGGAAAGGAGTGGGAAAAATAATTGGGGTTCAATTTGCCGTAAGTGGCAAAAATCTCCATAAAGAAACAACTCCCTCTTCTCAGTTATTATTTAATCTGCTTTGGATTTAAACAATGAAGAATGCTAGGATTTAGGAGCTTTTGAGGTGTTTTTGTTTTGTTTTGTTTTGTTTTGTTTTTTGCTTTGCTTTTTAAAACCAGAGAAGTTCTATGCTTTTTGTAGTAATTTGAAAGGAAAAGTTCTGACACGTCAAAATAACACCTTGAACTAAAACAGAGGATGATACATGTACCCAAGATGTTTGCAAATAACAGGGTAGCATCCTGAGGCTTTTGAAAGAAATTAATGTTCAACCCTTCAGTTCACAGATGAGCCACTTGACCTAACCAGGGAAAAGTAACAGAATCGGGGTTTAAGAAAGTCTTTCTTCCCAGGAAAAAGAGAACAGCTAAGAACTGAAGAATAAATGGAAATTGATGGAGAAGGAGAAGGATCTATTATACTCTCCTCTTGTGTAAAGATGTGGAGACACTAAATATCATGGATTGGCCATAAATGAAGATCGAGGACATTGCTCATCAAACTGGTGTGCAAGAAAAGCTTTGAGGAAGAGAAAATACGTTTTACAATAGAATTCTCCACCCAGTGACCACCAGATGTTGAGCAATGGATCAAATCTTATAAAAAAAAATTTAAAAGGAATCAGTGGATAACCCTACATGTGGGTCCCCAAAACACTAAACTTCTATACACTCTTCTCTAGGATGGGATAGACAGCAACACGCATTCTAGGAAATAATAAATTTTGCTGCACCAACAGATACAGAATGTTCTGAGGTGGAGGAAGGCAATCACCCTGCTCTTTCTCCTCTGCTCTCAGCAGACTGTTCTCGGAATGATGTGCTGTGCTCAGCTCCCCCTGAGACAAGCTAAAGAGATCAAGAGAAACTGGAGCACAATCAAAGAAAAGTGAGTAGGACTGTTATAAATTTGAAGCTACGAGATGAAATCAATCCAGCAGCAGTGGTGCTCTAAGCATGTACACAGAGAATGTCTCAGCGAAGCCCTTGCCTATTCCATGCTCATTTATTTCCAGGGGCAGCAAATAGGTTTCAACTGGTGACATGACAAGTGTGATCAACTGGTTGTAACTTCCTAGAGAAATAAGATGAGGGCACTAAGTATGCAAACTTGGCCAAGAAATCAGCCTGAAGTGACTGCCGTAGCCCAGGGGGCAGGAGTGGTGGTACTTAACCTCGGTGCTGGCCATTACTGCCTGCCCGGGTCCATCCTTGGCCCAGTAGAAATTCAATCCTGGGCCATGGGATCCCCTTCACCTCGGCCTCATGGTGGCCTCTCCACAAGAACTCTGGTAAATCCTTCCGGAGAGCAGCCAGGCCAAAATGAGACCATAAAGCCACCTTAAAGAGCACCAATGAGGCTGCAGGAGAATATTAAACTGTGCTGCTCTCCCTCACTGCCCTTCAAATGAATTAGAAGAAGCATGCCTGAGCTGGCGCCACATGTAAATTGCCTTTCTACAGATAGTGGGGACTGAATTCAAATAAGTCTTCCTGGTCCCTGTGCATGTACCCAAAGAAATGTAACTTTAAAAGATCAAGAATAAAATAGGCAAGAGAAGGTCAGTCCCTTGGTAGTCCCTGTGGTGCCTGCTCCCACTTCTTTTAGGCACTTTTTGCTCAGTCTTCAACTGAGGCAGCCACAAGGTCCAGATGAACTCATCTTGATGAGGCATTACAAGAAAAGATCATGGAATGGTGTTGTGACTGATGGAGTCCTTACGGGAAGTGGATGTTAAGAAAACATAAGCCTTTTCTCTCCTTATCACAATTAGGCCTTATTCAGTGTGGTAGGAGGAGTCAGAAAACCAGATCTGAGCCTCAGTTTTGCCAGATAAGATCTGAGGCAAATCGTTTAATCCTATTAGAAACTGAAACACAGAGAGAATAATATTATTCATATTATAGAGCTGTTTTCAGGATTAAATGACAGCTCTCATCCAATTATTTTTGCTTGGTGTTAGAGTAATAGATAATCATTGCAAAAGATAAAGGAAGAGAGAAAAATCACTGCTAATCCTACATCCTAGAAATAACAATCATGGCTATTCAGTGTATAATGTTTATTGAAAAGGAAGAGAAGAATCACACATACACACACACACAGGAGTAGTACCATGAACAACAAGCCTTTCTTTTGCCCCAAGTCCTGGAGTAACCAGAACCCAAAGTGACTGAGTGGCAACAAATATCAACAATTTCTCATTTAGCCTTCCAAAATTTTACTATGCAGGTATACATATTATGTATACATTTGTATATTTTATGAGTCACTAAAATGTATTTTAAAACACTTTTTAGGCCTGCCTGGGTGGCTCAGTTGGTTAAGCGTCTGACTCTTGGTTTTGGCTCAGGTCTTGATCTAGTGATTCCCAAATTCAAGCCCCACATCAGGCTCTGTTCTGACAGCATGGAGCCTGCTTGGGATTCTCTCTTTCCTCTCTCTCCGCCCTCCCATACTCACGCTCTCTTTCTCTCTCTCTCAAAATAAATAAACTTTAAAAAAAAACCACACTTTTTAAAGTAGGCAAATGCACCATGTAACAGTGAGGTGGTATTTTTATTGATGAGCCCTACTTCTGATAAGACAAAGGGAATGGAGGACATTGTTGGGCTACAGAATCCCTGTCAAGTTACGAGCAACCACAGAAGCTTCTCAAGTGCAATGTGCTCAAATGGATGACTATTATTATCAGATAAAACTTGACCCCAAATCACCAGCTGGTTTTCTATTTAGTATATCACATGTGGTATCATGTGTTGCCTTTTTCTTGCCCTCTCTCCTCTAGAATCACACACTGGTTTGTTCTTCTAGAATCTCAGCACTCAGACAGTGAAAGAAGAACACACAATAAATCTAAATAAGCAAGTTAGGTATACCTCAAATAGATGGGTCTAAGAGACTCATTCCCTATCCTGTCCTCCTGAAGAAAATGCTAAACTACCTACCTACAGCAAACTTAGAAAAGAAAGAGCCACATTCATGTTTTAGATAAAACCCTTTGACTTCCCACCTACAGCTCTTCTCTTAAACCTCATGTTCATTCAAGTTGTCATTGTCCATGACAATGCCTTTTTATTCATTTATTCACTTGTAACTTGCTCATTTGTGAATGGAGGGGATAAAGTGATGTCTTGAGCTCCCTCTACAAGTTAATCAGAGTGATAACTCACTACTATCTTTTCCAACTCTGATGCCATGACTATTGCTGCAACCTACTTACTCCACAGATAATTTCCTCGAGAGTAGAGTCACATTGTATGGCTGTCAAATAGAATCAATTAACCCACGAAGTTATAATTATCCACAAGGGGCTGCTAATTAGGAATACAAAACTAAGTTCAATGCCATTCCTTGGCACTGACCCTGACACTACACCAACAATAACAAAATCATAGAAATCAGAGACAGAACTGACTATTTCGGTCAGGTGTGCATTTACTCAACCAAGAAAGTTATCTATTCATATTTTCTGGCAATTCAGGAAAATCAGTTTTAAATGGCAAACTGGGCAGCCAATAAAGTTGAGAAGAGTTGCCTCTTTCATATGCATTAGGCACAGAATGCATATTAAACAAGAAGTCTATGTAGGCAAAGGTGCTCTTAAAAATTTCATAAATTGTCGGGCGCCTGGGTGGCTCAGTCGGTTGAGCATCCGACTTCGGCTCAGGTCATGATCTCACGGTCCGTGAGTTCGAGCCCCGCATCGGGCTCTGTGCTGACAGCTCAGAGCCTGGAGCCTGTTTCAGATTCTGTGTCTCCTTCTCTCTCTGCCCCTCCCCTGTTCATGCTCTGTCTCTCTCTGTCTCAAAAATAAATAAACGTTAAAATTTAAAAAAAAAAAAATTTCATAAATTGTCTACCAAGTATAGGAAATATTTGTATATAATCCTATAAAAGGTTTTCATCAAATTTTCTCTCAGTAAGTTTTTTATGTTTGTTTCATTTTCCTGTTGCAGCCCTGAAAAAATGTCAATAAGTGGTCAAAAAGTGGATTTCTTATCTTTGAATAATCAAAAATACTTTTTCTAGAGTTTTAACTTTTTCAGACCTGTGTGCCTACAACATGAGCACATTGAATTAAATGAAGTATAAAACCACTAATCCCATTTAATTGACATTAAATCAATGAATATTTTTAAGTTGAATCATATGAATTTTAGTTGCAATGGTTGACTAGAGGGAAAAGATGATGGGGGGTGGGGGTTATTCTAGAGACACTTATAGACACATGTTCTCTAATTCAGCACTCTAAGTCAAACAACAGGAAGGCAACCACTTTCTGGAATAATAACATAAATATCTACTTTTTATTCAGTTCCTACTTTTGGTCAAGCACTATCTTAAGCCCTCACAACAGCCTTTCAAAATTAGGGACTAATATCTTCATTTTATAGTTGAGCTTAGAGAAATCTACTAACTTTGTTCAAGGTTTTGAAGCAAATAAACCACAATTTGAGCCCAGAAGGCTGAAGTTCATGTCGTTCTCATCTGTCTAAAGAAAACCTATCCTTTGAAACCAGGATGAGAATTTCCTACAACTGGTAAATAACCCTTCTCTTTTCTACAAAGGTGTTAGTAGTCACAGGGAGTATATCGTCATAGGATTTGTGCTAGTACATGAACCCATCTGCACAGAAGTATTTGTTTTTGCTGGCACTTTCTGGACGGCGAAACTCATTCTGAAAACACTCAATCTGCTGGGCTTTCCTTGCCCAGTCTCCTCATTCTTGAAAAATTCCTTAGTCTAAGCAATGGTTCTGAAAGTGTGATCGCTAGCCAAGCAGCATCGGCATCACCTGGAGACACACTAGAAAGGCACATTTGCTTCAGACCTGCCGAATCACAAACTCAGGAGGGGAGGCCCAGTGATCTGTGATTTAACAAGCCCTTTGGGTGATTCTGTGCCATAAGAAGTTTGAGAATCACTGACCTACAGGAAGAATTCCCATAAATCTTCCCATAAGTCCCTCGGACCCTGAGACATCCTTCTCTAAGATCTACACAGAAACATTCATTAAGCCTTTGAATTCAAATGACTAAGAAAGTGCCAAGTCGAAATTTGTTTGCTCTTTTCCTTAAACATAAGGACTCTATTTCCATCAAAAGGCTCATACAGAACAAAGGACTCCTTGTTCTCCTAGGAGGCCTTCAAGAGGTGAAACCAGAGTCCTGGGTATCTGTGAACACAGACACAAACACACTCATACATACACATAAACACCCAAATACACAAGCATGAAGGGAACTAGGTTCAAAGTAGCCTTAAAAGTCCAAGGGATCCTTGGACTTTTGATCCATATGATCAAGAGCCCTGGGGTAGTGCTTCACTTAAAAAATATAGTGAAGCTGCCTCTGCGTTTACCAGTACAAAATGGACGGACTTTGGACATCATGCCATTGACTTGCTGCACGATCTCAGGCAGCTAAGTAGCCTCTTTCTTATTCTTGATATCTTCATCCATAAAATGGGATAGTAAACATTTATTGGGCACTTCACATACTGAGCATTGTACTAAATGTTTCCCAAATATTTCATATTTAATACTTATGACAACACTTTGAGTTAGGTTTATATCCCCTTTTCACAAGTTTGAAGGTCAAAGAGGTCAGGTCAATTGTCTGAGATCACACAATGATTCAAACAGGATATAATCCTCACTTGTGACTCTGAAGCTTGTGCTCTTAACCATGATTTTCCTCTAAAATTTCTTCTATTTCCATCATTCTCCCATCTGAATACTAAAGTATACCTTCCTCACTCTACCTGAAATTTTGATTTTTTTAGGTAACATGGATTATTTTTCATTGCACATATAGCTGAATAGGCCACACTTTAAGGCAAAGAATTTCCAAAGATTTTTAAGGCACAGAAAAGAGGGAAGCCTTTCATATGGATGTTTAAGGTAAAATTAAATATATATAGTATATATGCTATATAGCATACTATAGCATATATACTATATATAGTATATATATAAATATATAAATATTTTATACTTATACATATTTATGCTTTTAAATGTAAATTCCTTAAAACTAAGAACTATTCTGTCTTCCTTTTTCTGTACGCCTATTGTCAGGATCAATCTAACAAAGAAAGAAGTGAATATAGAAATTGGGCAATCTCCCCCTCCTGCCCCTTTAGTACCATTCTTTTTCTTTTTTTTTGTAATGTTTATTTATTTTTGTGGGGGCAGGAGGGGCAGAGAGAGGGAGACACAGAATCCAAAGCAGGCTCCACACTCTGAGCTGTCAGCACAGAGCCCGATGTGGGGCTTGAACTTTCGAGATCATGCCCTGAGGCCAAGTCAGACGCTTAACCAACTGAGCCACCCAGGTGCCCCATCTTTAGTACCACTCTTAAGATGAATTTATTCAGCAGGATTATTTTCTCATTACTTAGATGAAGCTACTGAAATCAATATCATTTGGGACATATCATTTGGGATATGTCATAGTAAAATAAGTTGTTTTGGAACCTAATTTTTAAGAGACATGTTGCTGCATTGTGGCTGAGAAGCCCAATGACAGTCTGAGGCATCAGTATGTTGGGACAGGAGGGGACATGGCTTAGAGGAGAGCAAGATAAAACAGGGTCAAATTCAATCCCAGGCCAGGCTACCTGCCACCCTGCTCTGCTCTAAGCAATAAAGAGGTTGTCCCCACAGGCAGTCATGTAATCAAAAAGCAGGCTCTGAATTCTGAGGGTAGGAATGATATCCACGCATGTATTTATTCCCAACAACTAACTAGTCCTAGGCACAAAGCTGACCTGAAATCAAGCAACAACACCTTGCCCCACTCTTCCTAGAAAAGCAACCTAGGCTTCAGGGCCCAGAAGGGAACCCATTTTCAAAGTGCTAACAAATTAGCTTTATATTCCCAAGATGCAGAGTTCCAGCAAAGTGGGGGAAAGGAGTGGCTGAAATCAAAATACATGAACAAGGGGGACAAAGCCCATCCTCATCACACAATGACCATTTGTCTGCTGTCATTCCCCCCTTCCCTTGCTGCTCGGCAACCCCTCCTCTTCCCAGAGGTGCTGCCCCGCCCACACACACACTTGGATGTCAACTCTGAAAGTTAGAAACAGGATACAATAAAGACTAAATGAATGTTCAGTGTGCAGAGAGACCCAGCTAGTCTAGTACCCGCTTTCTGCCTACTCAGAGATAAACAAGAGGCCTTGCTGATGTTCCTTCCCAGCGATACAGTTCTTGACACTTTCACTAGAAATACAGTCAGGCAATAAAACAATCCTTCCAGCAGTCATGGTTGTTATGATTATTAATTATCAACTGCTGCACAGGATGTTGGGGGAATACAGTTCTCTGGTACATCAACTGGGGTCAATACAACAAACAGCAGCCCCCCTTCCTTGAGGCCTCCAGGGTGACAATCATTATGAGCTTGCAGCCTAATTACCCCCTCATCCAATATTTGTATTCATTATGCAGAAACACTGTTCTCACTCTGCCTTTGGTTTCCTCATGGAATAAAGGAAAAAAAGAGTTGAAAATCAATTACCCAGAAGTTCTTGCATCAAATGGGACCCAGTATTGATAGTGGATTACTTGCTATCAGTTGGATTACTTGCTATCTATTGCCCTTAGTATATCTGAAAAGCTGATGGGAGAAGCTTGTTGTGCATCAGTCACAGGAACAAAGGGAAAGAGCTGACTAGGAGGCAGTATGGCATGAGTCACTGTCCTCAGCCCTGGCTGCACATGAGAAGGGCAGGAAACACTGAGAACCGAAGGAGGGAGGGAGGGAGGATGGAGGGAAGGAGATCAGAATTAATTTTTTGACTTCCTTGGTTCCAGATTGGGCCAGTGCATTTGGCAATTTTTGTAAGAATCCAGGTAGTCCTAGTATAAGAGCAGGACTGAGAATCACTGAAAGGAAGCAAGTAGACTATCAGAAACCACAAATCAGGTTCACTACTTATCAATAACTTTTCTGAATAAGTATCCTGCTGGATAATGTATCAATAATGTATTTACAGTGCATGTAAATAATCACAATAAAAGGTGAAAAGTGATAAGCACCATACAAAGGATAAATCGAATCTTGGGGGACCTCAGTGGGAGGAAGAAATTATACTGCCTCCCTGGGGCAGAGACCAGAGAAAGACTTTTGGAAGAATGTAGCCATTTCAGCTACTTGAATGAGGTTGGAGTTTTCCATCAAAAAAGTCTGGATATTAAACCTAGTTGAAATGATTATGAATTGCAAAGCCACAAATACAAATATACAAAATTCAATTTTCTTTTATTTTTCTTACATTGAACTTAGGCTCTGTCTCAAATATCTATTCTTCTACCTAGTGACTGAAATTTTATCTAGTATGTCCAAGTGTATTCAGTCTTTTCTAGATAAATTCAGCCCACGTACATTTAAGATGGGGTAACTCAGGATTTGCAGGTCTCTGAAGAGCTGCATAGAGGGAGGAGCTTATGGGACATCAGGCAGCAGTACCTTGAGGTGGCAGATCCATAGACATCCTTGGACTTCCATGGCCTTCCATAACATGTA
Source organism: Panthera uncia (assembly GCF_023721935.1). Lineage (NCBI taxonomy): Eukaryota > Metazoa > Chordata > Mammalia > Carnivora > Felidae > Panthera > Panthera uncia. Next base: position 18,570,023 of record NC_064808.1, on the reverse strand, counting down.
ATGTGTCCCATGATCTGCAGTCCCTGCTACAACCAGTACAAACATCCATGGTCCTGTCATGATCTCTAGCCAACAGCTCCCTGCTGAAGGTCACTCAGGCTCCTGCAGGCCTTCCAGCTCTCTCTTGGCTAGCTTCTTGCCCCTGCCCCATGGGAGTACTGGGGCTTGTGAAAAGCTCACAGGGTTTCCCCAGTCCCTTAACTCCCAGACACAGCATACTGTCCTTTCCACGAATGGCTGCTATCTCAGATGACAAAAATCTTAGGACCGTGTTCACTCTCCTGGGCCTCACCCAGGGATGAGCACAGGTCTGTTCTGTCCATTGATTTCCTCCCCCAGCCTCACTGAGATTTCTATCAATTCTTGCCTATAATTGAAGATTCTGTGGTAAGTAGAAAACAGGGACTCACTAAAGCCTAAGTGATGAAGGAGCATAAGGCAAGTTGACACCCTGCAAATCTTCCCCACCACCACCTCTGCCAGGTGGGAAATGTGTGACATTGCTTGGGCACTCCTGGTTGCCCAAGAACAAAGGAAAGGGGGAAAACAATGGTTAATTGGTAGAGATTACAGTCATGAAGGGGGACATGAGTCTCCATAAGTTTACATATATCTTGGTTAATTATAAGAAAAAGCCTATTTTTCTTATAGCCTAATCTCCATAAACCTATACACTCAGTTTCCTAGAGCCCCAACATCACCCTCCCCTCCATAGTAATGTGAGGAACAAAGGCAAGAAGGAAATGGTAGATAAAATTAAATTTCTTTATATCCTGCAGCTCATTGACAAATACTTGGGGCAAATACAGAGTATAGCATTTCTCCAGGAACTCCCTACTGTTTTAATGTTAATGCCTTACTAGAGAAAAAACAACCTTAGCCTGACAATAATAGAAAGGCCTCCAGTATCTTCTGAGTCTTCTTTAGCATATGAAAGTCCTTTAGGAAACCTCCTTTTTGCCTTGACCTCCCACAACTCCATAGTATATAACCAGTTACTCTTCACAACCCCAAGGCTGCTCTTCCTGCCCATGGGTCCTGTCCCCATGCTTTAAAAATATCAACTTTGATATTTGCACTGAAGATGTCTCAAGAATTCTTTCTTGGCCATCAGCTCTGGGCCCTACCATTACTCCAAAACCCTATCATAAGTAGTGGTTATATTTCTTTTGAGTGTGCCCTCCGACCCCCAGCCCTGACCCTTAGCTACCTTCCAGGGATAAGGTATTCTTACTTCTTACTTACTTCTCCTGGATTAGCCCCCAAATCTATTATTTAGAACATGGGCTTTGGCTTTTTGTGGAAGGAAGGAAGGAAGGAAGGAAGGAAGGAAGGAAGGAAGGAAAGAAGGAAGGAAAGGGAACAAAAAAACAAAAACTAGGTTCTGGAAACACACACACACACACACACACACACACACACACACATATGCACTGTACTCTCAAATATATTGTCTCTGTCCTGTCTCTGTCCTGTCCTCTGTCTCAAAAGTCCATTTTTAAATTTAAAGACAAGCATTAACTCATTAATTTATTTCTTCCTCTCTACATTAAGCATTAACCCCACCCAGAGGGCAAGAGGCAAGGTGGGGGGGGGGGGGGGGGGGAGGGCATTACAAGGTACCTCCTTATTTAAAAAAAGGAGTGGAGGAGGTCAATATTATACTGAACAACAAAAATGGTCTGCTATTTCAAAGCTTCCTCTGCTCCATAGGCTGATTCAACTTGCAGAATATCAGAGCACTAAACAAAATGGGATACTTGGATGGGAAGACAATTCTCTTATCCAGAGCCTCAGCCAAGGTACATTGATCTGCATCCCCCCCAGCACACCACACCAAAATTACTCCCATTCAGAACACTGACTGGGACTGAGTTCTGCATAGAGCTCTCTAAGTCCTGGTGTCCCCAGTGACCCTCCTGAAGACATTTTTAATCTCTCTTATTTAAACCTTTGTCTTTCATGATTAAATAATCAGCTCATTGGTAACCACAGGATGCCATTCTCTTGGGATGTGGTAAAACAGCTACATGGATTGGCTAGGAGGCCAATATAATTTTGTTCAGGGGCAGAAAAGAATGCCGTGTGCTTGAGTTGGGACAGAAAAAATGTCTGCTAATTTTCTGTTTGGGGATTTTCAGTTTTCCACTTGAGTTGCTACTGCTGAAATGAGAATTTTCACATTTTGACTATGGCATAATTTATACAGGAGACATTCAGTAATGAATCTAGATAAAGCCAACTGTAAAATTAGCCAAACATCCTTGGGTCCAAAAACAAATGCTTAAAATAATTGTTAATTGAGCCATTTGGGGTCTTCAGTTCCCCATTTCAGGGACAGAAGCCCTCAGTAAAACAGACCCACAGAAAACTACAGGCATCTACCATAAGAATGCCCATGCTGTCTTGCTTTGAACCAGTATTCAATGCCAAGGATAAGGAGGAATGTGGCAACCAAAGATTTACCAACATAATAAATGGGCCCACATCCACCACCAAAATGCTCGATCAACTCAAACCATCGTCATCCAGAAGATATCCATTTGTCTGTTCAAAACTGGAAAGATGGGAAATGAAACCCCCAGAGAAATCCCAAATCACTTGCTGAATCAAGACTTTTCATTCTGGTTTTCACCAGAATGCACCACTTCTCCACAGGTTACTTTAAAAAAATGGTTTAATAAAGCACCCAGAGTGTAAACCACACAGGCCATGACATTCCCCTCCCACAAACAGCTCCAAACCGAAGTACGTCTCCTTTTTTCCCAGAGCCCAGACAAGCCTTACAAGCCTAAAAAGTGTTTATAATCAACTAGAATTTTTACATCAGATATAAAAATTTGCTACCCTGGACGTATTAGACGTAGCAATGGATTATGAATTAGATCCGAATTTGAAACCTGACTGTCATGAACTGTCTCAGATCCTCACCTTGTACTAACTCAGTCTGACACACAGAAGAGCAGGGCTTCCAGACCCCACAGTGAGGGAGCGGCCAGTATGGAACTTGCCTTTCCACCATCAGTAACAAAACCGAAAAAACCATATGAGGCACCTGTTTTCAGGAGTTGAACTACAGTCCAAACAATACTGTAACCACTGAGACAAAGAAACACAGGAGGCAAGATACTCCTCCAGCTCCTGGCTGTGCACTTTCAGAACCAGAGGGCCAGAGGCAGAAACAAAGTAGAGCACGGGCTTCTCACTGAGCTGACGAAGCAGGACTCAGAGTTTGGAGCAGAGTCAACAGCTGTAATTTGTGGGGACTTAGTTCCAGAGAGCTAAAAAAAAAAAAAAAAGGGGGGGGGGGGACCACAGGTCTGCAGGGGGGTTCTCATCTAATTCTTATTCCTCAGTATGGTATAATGAAGTTGCACCTATCTTCAGCTTTTACCCAAACACTGAGCCATCCCATCCAAATAGCAAACTCAGGGATTTTCATCCTCTTCCTTCCACGGGTCGTAGGAGATACCCTATATGGTCATTCAGCATGAATAAAGAATGGGGCACTGATATAAATTACTTATGCCCTCTGGTCCCGCTTCAGCTCAATTGGAATCACCATTTCCTTCTCACGAAGGACTGCTGCTAGCACTTCTGAATTATGACCTGGCATGTCCAACAGAATCAAACTCAGTTCTAGACACCTGGTCACCGTGCCATGCCCCACGCCCAAGTGTTACGAGGCCCTTTACCAGGAAACTGTTCCTAAATAGGCAGATACTGAGAAAGTCATCAGTTGGCTCCGGTCTCCCAGGGACCTGCGTCGCAATTCTCCTATAAGATCTTGCCAGACACTCCACATGGCTTCTTTTCTTACCAATACCTCCAAAACCCTGGGGTCTGCAGCCCAGGCCTTCTGCAGAACCTTTCCCACCCAGGCACCACTCAACCCTTGAGGTCTTTATGTCATCGACTACAGGGACCAGAGCAACACACAGGTATGGAATACCCTGCCTTCAGAACCTGAAGAGTTTTGCACTGCTATCTAATAAGCATTCTACAGAAAAGACAAACAGCTGATACTGCTTCTTTATGACTTCTCATGTGTTCTATGCAGAATTCTAAGGGTTTCACAGAGATTAACTCGGGCTCCACATTCACCTTCTGAGGTGGCTACTGCTATTATCCCCAATTCAGATAGGAGAAAACTGAGGCAGAGGGAATGCGAATTATCTGACTTCACATAGTCCACAAGTGTCAGAATTAAATACAAGGTCCATGCTGTTAACCACTGTCCCATATTCCTCTAAAAACTGCATGAAAAATGAATTTTGATATTAAGGTATCCGAATTCTAGGATTCTTCTGGAAATCACAGAAGTTTTAATCATTTAAGAAAACGTATCTTTTGCTATCTTGTCCTTTCTATGAGTGAGTCTCAATTTTATTCCTCTAGAGTTGGAATATACAAATTTCTAAAAGTGGCTGGGAGCCATAGGAGTATTACATAACACCGTGGATTTGAAATCAGAAGAACTGAGGTCTCATCTTGACTCTGAGTAGGTCTAATTTTCTAGTAAAACCCCAAACTGCACGGGTTTACTTTCCACAAAATTATCTAGAAGATACACCTAAATCTAACATTCTCTGGCTTGATTTATTCTCTAGATAGTTCTACTATAACTAATCACTAGTTTTCCACAAGGCTATAAGGAGAAATGTAAATTATTTCAAATATTTCAATATGCGTTGACACCAAAGCAGAAAGAAATAGTTCAAACATAGTGGGAGCTACTTAAGTTTGAATTTCCTAAAGTTAAAAGCTAAGTATATTAAATATTTTAAATAGTGTTGGGAAAATGGGTTATATTTTTGGGAAATAAATACACTAGAGATAGACTAAAAGCTAACCATTAAAAAAAAAAAAAACACAGGGGTCCAAACTCAAATGCCTGCAAAGGGTATGATTTTCACAGAGACTTGTGATATTAGCCTGGTATAAAAAAAAAAGTAGGTGCTAAAACGCTTATATTACACTTGAGCATAATAACCGTCTCCTTCCATTGTTACAATGCCTTTAAAAGTGATTTACGATCACAACAAATACACCATAACCAAATATTTTGTGATCTCTGAAATGAAGTATAAAAGCATTAGAATAAAATACAGATGATCCATATATATACATATATGTATATATATATATGTATGTATTTATTTATTCATACTTATGTATGTACACATACACACACACACCCAACTTTGGGGTAGAAAAGGCCTGTCTCAAGATATAAGATGAAAATGTCACAAAAGGATACATTAACAAGCTTGACTCTCAACATTTAATTTTTCTAAAGATAAAAGACTATAAACGGAATTAAATGACAAGACACAACTGAGAAGTATTTATAGTATTTATATAAGACCAAGCATTACTTGGATTAATATCCAAAATACATAAACAGCTTCAAAACTCTATTAGTAAAATACAAATCATGACAAAAAATATATAAATATTTTAAACAAGTAACTTAAAGAAATTAAAAGAGTATTAAAAAGACACACAAGTCTCTAGATAATTATGCCATGTGGAAAAAAAACAACCCCAAAAGCTTACATACTGTATGATTCCATTTATAGAACAATCTTAAAATGACAAAATTATGGAAATGGAAAACAGATTAGTGGTTGCCAGGAGCTAAATTGAGGGGGTGGGGATAGAATTGAGAGTGATTTTAAAAAGGTAACACGAAGGACCCTTGAACTGATACAACAGTTTGACTGAATTAATAGCAATATCCTAGTTTTGTGAAATTGTACTGTAGTCTTGCAAGATGTTAACATTGGGGGAAACTGGATTAAAGATAAATAGATAGATGCTCTGTTATTTCTTACAACTGCATGCGAATCTGCAATAATCTCAAAACTAAAGTTTAAGACACACAACACACAACCCCACAGTACTTAGGGATACATAAATTAAAACTTATCGGGAGAGCATTTTTAACCAAAACAGATGGCAGAAATTATAAAGGTTGATCGTAACAAGTGTTAGAGAAAGAAAAGGAAGCATTTACTATAATACTCTTTTGGCAGTAATATAAATTGGTATGGCAGTTTTTCTGGAGTACATTTTAGCAACATCTATTTTAAAAATTAAGTAAACATACACTTGAACACAATTATACCATTTCTTGGTATCTAGCCAGGAAAGAAGAGAGAGAGGGAGGGAGCATGGGGGAGGGAGAGACGGAAGGAAAGGAAGAAACAAAGATAACCATACAGTGTAACAGGTGGAACATACTAAGACAGCACTGTAGCATTAAAAATAGTGACTACTAATCTAAAAGTCATGTGGCTAGCATGATTTTAAGCACCTTACTATATTAACTTATTTCACACCAAAAGAAGCGGGGCTTGTTTTCATATCAAGAAACTGAGGCACAGTGATAAGTAACTTGCCCAAAGTAACTCAGCCAGAAGGAAGTAGGACTGGCTCCACAGTCTGTTTTTAACAGCTACACAAAGCTGCCTCTTCACACCCATAATGGCAGAATATTAGAGTCCAACTGTTCACCAACAGAGGTATAATTAAACTACAGGACATGTGAACTATGGAATGTAAGCATTTTTTTTTAATTTTTTAATGTTTATTTATTTTTAAAACAGAGAAAGAGCATGAATGAGGGAGGATCAGAGAGAGGGAGACACAGAATCTGAAGCGGGCTTCAGGCTCTGAGCTGTCAGCACAGAGCCCAACACAGGGCTGAAACTCATGGACTATGAGATCATGACCTGAGCCGAAGTCAGATGCTTAACCGACTGAACCACCCAGGCTCCCTGGAGTGTAAGAATTTTAAATGTGTTAAATGAAATTAAAATTTGTAAAATAAAATAAAGTATGATATGTTTGTAGGGGGAAATTTCACAAAATGAGTATGTTCCTTCAACACACACAATAAACAGGAAATAAAATATCCCAAAAGTAATTAACAAAATGATAATAATAGTTGCCTTAGGGGAGGAGCCTGGGGTTTCCAATGATATTCAAAAATAACTGTCATTTTATTGATATAGTTTGCATCTCTTTTTATCAGAAAGTAAATCATAAATCACACGTTTACTATAAAATGGTTAAAGATGGTTATTGGGTCAGGTTATGATCCCAGGGTCATGGGATTGAGCCCCACAACCTGCTCCATGCTGAGCGCGGAGCCTGCTTAAGATTCTCCCTCTCTCTCTCTCTCTCTCTCTCTCTCTCTCTCTCTCTCTCCATCCCTCTGCCCCTCTCCTCCACTTGTGTGCACTCTCTTTCTCTCTCTCTTTCTCTCTCTCTCTAAAAATAAAAATAAATTATTTTTTTAAAAGATGGTTATCAATTTGGATGACTTAACTTTGAACAAGATGTAGGATTTCCCCTAAGATCTTTGATAATATCTTGGCTCAAATTTGTATCACCAAAAGTGCCTTAGTGAACATCACCACATACAATTCCACAGTCTTTCACACACATTCCAAACAGCTCCAGCCACATGGTTGCCACATGCAACCATGTCCCAGGAATAAGGACTCAGTAGCATCAATAGTCCAGGAATATAGCATCCCAGACTATGGATGCTTTCTAGAAGTAGTTAACGCCATATCCCATCATCTCAAATAGATGGCTCAGGTCCAGACATTCTTTGTAAAAAGAGCCAGAATCAGAGTGTTACTGAAGCTCAGAATCTTCCATTCCAAACCTCTCATCTTGGCAAGACCCAAATCCCAGTTTGATCAGCTCAGCCTACAGAAACAGAAGCCCAGAGCTTCAGACTAAGGAAAAGGACTTAGTGAGGCATCATTTTGCGAGGCATCATTATAATACTCATGACATATTCACGAGGGGCCTTAAGAAAAAGCGAAGAGCCAAGATCTTATTTCACCACAAATACAAAAAGAAACCCTAACTAAGAGGAAATGAGGACATCTGTGAAGAGAACACATGTGAATAATCCAGCTGAAAAAGAAAACTCACATTCCCCTGTTCAGTGGTTTTTCATACTGACAATTTTGTAAGCAAAAAATAAGCTGCAGGACACAGTTTGCTGTAAGGTTTTCTTCCAGAACTTTATAAATCAAGCTCTAAACAAAAATACAATAAAATACACATAAAGATGGAAGAGTAGCTCCACTTTACTGAGTATTGTTTATGTGTCAGCATCATATTAATCACCCTGATAGACATTTCTAATTTTTTACTTCCTTTTTTTCTTCCTCTTTGCATTGCTTTTTAATTTGAAGTTTTTATTTCAATGTCCAGTTAGTTAACATACATGGTTACATTAGTCTCAGGTGTACAATATAGTGATCCACTTTTCTTTGAAATCTTGTAACAACTTTGTAAAGCAGTATTTTTATCTTAATTGTATCACACACTTAAACTCATTAGAGCCTACTTATTAATCAGGAATAATGAAACAAATCTATTTAGTACTCATCTTTTAGGCACTGTACTGTATGCTTTACAATGTATTTGTAGTAGTCATAAACTTTACTTCATAATACTAGAGCGAGAAATATCCCATTTATGTCTCTTAAATTAGTTGAATCTGCTACGCTGGAAAAAAAAAAAAAAAACTCAGTTTCCATCAGGAAAGGAGTGCTGGAGGAATCCTTTATCTTCCTAGTGACAGATAAGAATTTGAAGCTCTTATACCTTACAGACTATGAAAAGGGCCTGTGGTCTTTAACCCACAGTAGCCACTACCAGCATGCTGTCTGCTCATGCCTATACCATTCCTCAAAGTGGGTGACATTTGCACTCTTGCTTCAAACTTGGACCGAGAAGTCATGTCAAAGCCAGGAAAGCTGAGAGCCATCGTGCCATCCTTAAGTCCATCACACAGCTCCTTAGATGAACCGTGTGACTGCCCCTGGGCGCTGCAAGAATGCGCTGTCACTTCCCACCCATCCCCGCCAGGGAACTTGTCTCTCTGTACCCTTTACCAGGTCTGAGAAGTTCCCCAAACCAACTCTGATTTGTGTTTCTCCCTTTCATGTCTGCTGTTACCGCTGACTCTTGGCTTCTCTGATTAGAGAAGACAGTGTTTCCCCTAATGTACTAAAGAGTCAGCTCTGGCTGCGTTTCTAAGTTAACAAGGAGAAACTGCCCAGATGTTTGTTTAAGGGCTGACCTGTCTAGCATCTCCGTCTGAGTGAAGCCCTAAGTCCAAGCTTAAAAGGACTTGAAACTTTATCTAACATAACCTCCTCTTCAATGCATGAATGGCTGTATCACATGCCCACTCCAAAACAGTCCTCAGCCTCCTCGAGAAGGTCATTTTTAAATAAGTCTTGATAAATCCATTTCATGGGAGCCTCCTTTCTGAGCTCTGAATGTAGAAACCTCAGCTATAATTCCTGAACCTGAGAACTTCACTGTGGGTCTTCACCACGTTCCTGGAAAGTAACATGCCTACCTACCTATCAGCTGTTTAGTAACTTGTTAACAAATTTTAAAAAGGAAAAAGGGAAAAAATAGGGCATTGGGCAAAGGAGTGTCAAGTGGAAAGAAAACTTTAACACACACATACACACAAAATTCTGAGTAAAATGACTCCATCATTTTTTCTCTAGCAAATACATCCTCAAGAACTCCCTCGGGGCGCCTGGGTGGCTCAGTTGGTTAAGCGGCCGACTTCAGCTCAGGTCATGATCTCGCGGTCCATGAGTGCAAGTCCCGCGTCGGGCTCTGTGCTGACAGCTCAGAGCCTGGAGCCTGTTTTGGATTCTGTGTCTCCCTCTCTCTGACCCTCCCCCATTCATGTTCTGTCTCTCTCTGTCTCAAAAATAAATAAATGTTAAAAAAAAAAAATTAAAAAAAAAAAAAAAAAAGAACTCCCTCAAATGACAACGCAAGCCAAGGCTCTCCTGGCTGGTGCTCTCAGACAGGCTTCACCTCCGTTGCTCCTTTAGGGCTGCAGAAATTATGTCCAAAGAGGTCTCTCTGCTTCCGTGTACTTCGGCAGAAATACTGGTCACATTTTCATGATTTCTGGGGCATGTTAGAGAATGCATGATATCATGCACATAAATTATCTCAGACACGTGTATCAGCACAAGCAGAGAAGGAAGCTGTCACTGAGGGAAGCTGTCACTGAGGTCCACCATGACGCACATTCTTCAACTAGAGGTCACTCAATCAGTGGCCTCGGCGAAGCAGATTCTAAGTTACGGTTTTATTTTTTTCATTATTATAACCATTAAAAATGGTTATAATTTATTTTAGGATTATACTATGGAAGATATTAAAAGTTGCTTAGTAAGTTGGGGATAATTATAAGTCAACTTAACTGTGTTAAATTAAGCAATACTATAGACATGCTATGGGAATTGTTTATAGAGATTTCTTGGAAATATGTTTATAGTACAAAGAGTCCATCTTTGATATGAATAATCCTATTTATTATATTGTAGGCTTTGTTGTTTCATCTATCAGCATTTCATGACACGGTGCTCATTGGTACAACTGAGGCAGCGAAAAAAACAGGGTGTCTAAAATTTGCACCCAGGGAGAAAGGGCGGACTCAGGGAACAGGTCTGTCTATGTATCTGAGAGCTTAGAATTCAGAGGTTCCATGAGTTTCCGCTATTAATGTCAACTACCAAAGGCATTTATAAGTCAACTTGTAGGGATGCTTTTATTACTAGTACTTAATGTTGTTACACGAAGAAAGATCAGCTTCCCCTTTCTTGGTACCCTCAAAGGAAAGGACCGTGGCCCTTTTGTTGTAAAGATTTACTGATATATATACATTTCATTTTAGTCAAAACATAATTATATTTTCCTTCCTATAAGCAAGATATTCCACCTTAGAATTCCTATTTTGTAGAGCATTGGACAGACATGTCACCACATAGGAGAAGAAAAAAACTAAAAGCAGACCTAGAAGAGTTATTACAATGATTTTTTTTCCAAATATGTAAATGTTTTGAGTCACTGGGAACACAAGGATGAATAAGACACAATGCATACCCTAAAAGCTTCACCGTCCCTTCACAGGGAGGGAGGCAGTTATGCCAACGGGTAATTACAGTACAGTACTGCGTGGTAAGAAGTGCTTAACCGCCTCACTGAAACCCACGGCTTCAATTAACAAGTTACCCAGCGAAGGACTCTGACCGCTGGAGAACAGAAATGACAATTCGTGATCCACAACTTCCTTGTTGCAGACAAGGCACCAGCTCCTGTCCAGCCGAAAAAGCATTTCCTCTTTACTAAGTGACCTACCTCATGTCACATGTGGGCAGAAAAATTTGGTTGAGAGCAGTCATAAGGCTGCTCAGGACTCTGTGTGTGTGTGTGTGTGTGTGTGTGTGTGTGTGTGTGTGAGCGAGTGTGCCAGTACAGTCATCATTATGCCACTCCAAAGACAGGAAATAATAGATCCATTTCCTCTAACGGAGAGACAGTGTACAGTTTAAAGATGGTTTATTAGCTTCCAGCTTATGATACACAAGAGCTACTTGGGTACATAACTCACCTCGCCGGTCCAGAGCCAGCACCATAAACCTCAGCAGCACTTTTTCTCCACCTTTTTGACTAAATAGAAGTTACTGTACAGTTACAGCCTTGTTATATATGATGTTAATAAATGTGCCACCCTGACTGTCCGCTCTTTTAAGTAACTCTGCTAACCTGGGCACATTGTGGGAGATTTATATTGCTGCATAAAGTCTGAGGGGAATGCAGGGAAATGACATTATAGATAGAGCTAGGCTGGCTTCCTCTCCTACATTTCAGACACGGTAGGAGGGGAGCTGTCCAAACATACTTGTAAAGGATGAGAGAGAAAAAAGATAAAGTAACAAAACAGAAAAACTTCAAGGAAATCTTGGCACTTAGGCCAATGTGGCTGATTCCAAATTAGGCTTTGCTTACAGAAATCACTACTTGTAACTTAATAAAAAAAGAAAAGTCTCTGGTGAAAATAAACCGTTATGCCCTTTTGCCAACTCTCTATCTAACCTATTTTGAAATTCCAGTTCATGAACTGAAACCTAGAACTAAGTGTCCTACTAAATATTTGTTAAATCAATGCGTAACAAATTGTAAAGTCCTTGAAGTCTGTGATCACTGCTCTCTCTTGCAACCAGTAGGGTGCCTGGTACCCGGTGACTATGCAAGAATTATTTATTTCATAAATGGATGATATAAACAGCAATATGTCTAACTATTCACTGATATTATATAGACTCTAATCAGCCCTGAATCTGATCCTAAAAGGTGACAAACAATATTTTTTTGACATTTCGCAAGAGATCAAGATAAAAATAAGTGAATTGATTTGGATGGTTCTAAATAATAAATCATTAAAACGAGAGAAACAGAAACCCCAGAGTTCAGCAATGTGAACAAGATGGCGGCAGGCATATTTAAGAGCGAGATGGCCGTGTGAAGTTGGCTTCCAGTTTAGGAGAAAAGTCAAGGACTCCAGCTTCCAGCCTGCAGCCATACCATGCATGTAAACATGAGTTAGCAATGTTGGGCCATGACCTTAATACTTAATCATGCTCCCTGGAGCTTCAGTTCTGTGACCTGATCTCTCTGGTAAAAACTGCAATCCCTTGGTTTTTTTTTTTTTTTACTTTTTTTTTTTAACATTTATTCATTTTTGAGAGACAGAGAAAACAGAGCACAAGTTGGAGAGGGGCACAGAGAGGTAGACAGAATCCAAAGCAGGCTCCAGGCTCTGAGCCGTCAGCACAGAGCCCAATGTGGGGCTCGAACTCACTGACTGGGAGATCATGACCTGAGCCGAAGTCAGACGCTCAACTGACTGAGCCAACCAGGCTCCCGAAAGACTGCAATACCTTCTTACCCTCCAGGGGTACATACTCTAAGTCCCAGACAGCACCTCTGATGCTTCTGCTTTGACCATATCCTCATCTCTTCATCATCAGCTCCAGTCCCCACATATGTACACTGTGATTCTTTTTAATTATAACGCAGTGGAAAAAAAGATCCATATGCACAAGGTACTCAATTTATTAGGTTAAATATGGCTATTTGGGTTATCAATGCCTTTCACAATTTGAAATGTATGATCAATGCTTACCCATGCTTTTCTTACTAGCTGACTACACAATTAGTCCTATAATTTACAAACACTTGTGACAAAGTCTTGTTTCTCTGGCCAACATGTACCTCTGTCTGCTTCTCATGCCCTGGATAGCATGTTCCCTTACTGTACACCTTGTCTTACTCTTATTGTGCTTTTCAGGACATTCTCTGAACTAAATCAAGTAGGAAAAGACTCAGCTAAAGTGTCTGACTTTATGTAACTTTCAATAGTTTCCTTTATGATACAGTTTAGCATCTTGTATCAGTTAGCTTTTGCTGCCTAACAAAACACTCCAAAATTTAGTTGTTTAAAAGAATAATTATTTAATTGCTTATGATTTTATGGGTTGATGATTTGAGTGGGGCTCAGATGGTACAACTCCTCTCTGCTTCCTATGATGTGAGTTGGCTCACTCAAATACCTAAGAACCTCAGGTGGGAATGCTGGGATGGCTGGGACACTTGGGCTCTCCCTCCACATAGTCTCATGTCCATCCAGGTAGCCCAAGCTCATATACAGGATTGCAGGATTTCTGATAAATAGGAGTACTGCAAAACTTCTAAGACCTGGGCTTGAAAATTGCCCAACATCTCTTCTGCCATTTTATTGGTGAAAAGAAGTCAACAGGATAGCCCAGATTCAAGAAGTGGAAAAAGTAGACTCAACCTCTTGGTGGGAGGAAATGCAAATTTTTTGCAATTTATTACACATTTGAATTTTTAAAAAATCTGATAAGCTGTAATCACAACTAAAAACAGTAAAAAAAACAAATAGCAAACAATTGTTACAATTTCTTAAACACTAGTTCCAGGCACTAAACCTTTATATATAATGCACACTATTTCATTCCTACCCAGTGAAATAGATAAGGAATTGGCAAATTATGGCCTATGGACCAAATTCAGCCTGTTGCCTGCACCTGTTTTTCTTAGAGCCCACAAGTTCAGAATATTTTTTTACATTTTTAAGTGGCTGGGGGGAAAATTCAAAAGAAAAACAACATTTCATAATACATGAAAATTATACAAAATTCAAATTCCTCTGTCCATAAATAAAGTTTATTTGGAACACAGTCATGCCCATTTGTTTGCATACCATCTATCCCTGCTTTCACGCTGCAAGAGAATTGAATACTTGCAACACAGACCATATGGCCTGCAAAGCCTAACGTATGTACTATCTAGCCCTTTACAGAAAGTTTGCTGACCTCTGAAGTAGACACTAGTGTTATCTCCCTGATATCAATTAGAAAACTAAAGTTTTAAAAACCTAAGTAACTTAGAGATAGGATTTGAACTCATATCTACATAATTCCAAAACTCATACTACACTCTCAGCAAAATAACTGCCATTTATTGAGTACATACCTATGTCATAATGCCTAATCCTTATGACAGCCCTAGAAGAGGCTATGATTATCTACAGCATATAGATAAACAGCAGACAGATGGGATGCCTGGGAGGCTCAGTTGTTTAAGCATCCTACTTAAACCTACTTGGTTTCAGCTCAGGTCATAACCTCACTGTTCATGGGTTCGAGCCACGTGTTGGGCTTTGTGCTGATAGTGCAGAGCCTGTTTGGGATTCTTTCTCTCCCTCTGTTCCTCCCCATGCATGCATGCACTCACGCATGCATGGTTGGTCTCTCTCTCTCTCTCTCTTTCTGAAAATAAATAAACTTTAAAACAAAGAGCACATAGGCAATTATGACATAATTTGACATATTCTATATGACTACTGAGTGGCAAAGCTAAAATGCAAAATCAGGTATCTCCTACTTCAAAGCCTGAGCTCCTAGTGAAAAGGTATATTTTAATGGAGAAATATTACAGACACCACCTTAACCAAGTTGTCAAACTTAATATCACCACTAACAGGGCAAATAGATCTTGTAAGCCATCAGATGTCAGACACAGAGAAGATAATGTCAACCATGGAATACTCAAGTCAAAACCGTTTAACCACAATTAGCTCATAAGAAAACAATTGGACACATTCAAATCAAAAGACAGTCGGCCAACAACCAGCCATGGCTTGGCTCTTCAAGAAGTCATAATCCTGAAAGACAATAAAAGGCCAGAGAATGGTTCTCAATTGAAAAAAATTAAATACACGTGATGAGTAAATGCCATATGTGATTCTTGATTGGATCCTGGATTAGAGGAAAAATATAAAAGACAATATTGAGACAATTTAAGAAATCTGAATATGGATTGTGTATTAGAAATAGAATTATATCACTGCTAAATTTCCTGAGGGTGATCATTGCATTGTGCTTAAGTAGGAGAATGCCTGTCCTTAGGATACAGTTGCTGAAGCATTTACTGACAAAGTGTCATGATGTCTATAACTTACTCTCAAATGGCTCAGCACACGCGCGCACGCACACACACACACACACACACACAAAGTGTGTATTGTATATGTGTGCGCTGTCTGTGGAGAGAAAGGAAAAGACAGACAGACAGAGAGACAGACAGACAGATGAATGGATGGACAGATGGCAGGAAGGAACGGAGGAAGGAAGGAAGGAAGGAAGGAAGGAGGGAGGGGAGGGGAGGGGAGGGGAGAAGGAGGAAGGCAAAGCAGAAACTGGTAACAAGTGGTGAATCTAGATTAAGGGTGTATGAACACACTATTCTTACAGAATTTGTGCCCACAGGTTTTCTCTTACCGCCATACCACTTATGCTTCCGAACACACACAAACCCTAGTATCTGCTCCCCTCACTCTTCCATAGCCCCCTCTGCTCCCAAATGCAAACACAGGTTTCATGCACTTCTGAAACTGAGGGAGAGGATGTAGCTCTGAACAACAGAGGACCAGGCAGTTATAAAAGGCCTTCTGTTCATGCCTCACAAGAAACTCACACTTTGAAGAGGTTAAAGTTTCCATTCAACTTGTCACACTGTGCTAGCTTAAAGCCTTTAAGTACACCAACCCCTCTTTCCAGAAGCAATTTCCCAAAGGCATCTGTGTTTGGAACACACACAGACAGGCTGTTATAAGTGCCCATTAGTCTACAAACCTGAAATGCCCCCCAAAATGAATTACAGTGAAAAACACATACTACCCCAAATGAAAAATAGCAAAATACATCAAGAGTTCAAAAGGCAGGAGTTGAACAAGATGATCCCATTTCATGCTACATTAATACGTCACTCTAATTTTATATAGGAATGAGCCTTCATACTTCCCATCCAGAATTCTGAAATATGTAGGTGTCCAAGCAAGTAAATCTATTTCAAAAATGGGGGGTTGGGGGGATGGATTATTCCTGCACTTTTGGAACTTGTCCAGAGTTTTTAAGTCAATGAATGATAAGTGAGAAGGAATGGAAGGAAGGAAGGAAGGAAGGAAGGAAGGAAGGAAGGAAGGAAGGA